>NW_020230005.1:1887314-2072314 GCF_003227715.2 Harpegnathos saltator
CAGGAAGGGAGCGAGGGAGGGAGGGAGGGAAGGGCGGTTAAGAGCAAGGTCCGGCCGGGGCCGCCTGTCAGCCGCATTGAAATTCAAATGCGCGTCGCGACCTATCGGTTAACGATCCGAACTATTTAGCAACAACTTGGCGATTGATTGGGACATTTTCAAGAAGCGAATTCGCCCCCGCTAATTCACCCCAGAAAAGATGCGGCGGCCGGCAACAACACCCGCCCGCCCGCCCGCCCGCCCGCCTGCCTGCCTGCCTACCGCGGTAATAACGGTTGCAAGTCGCGCGATTATCCGGCGATTAAAAATGCATAATTGCTATTAGAGCGGGCGCGTCGAAATCCGGGGGAAGGCCTTTGGCGGCGCTCCAGAGCGCCGTAAACGCTACTCGAATAGCGCTCAAGTCAGAATTTTTCTTCGCTCAAGTAAAAAGCTGGAAAGACCGCTCGCGCACGATTCCGCGCGAGCGGAAACGATTGGCTCCTTTCGCGCGCGCATACACACCCTCACGAAGCCGGGATAACATCTTGCGTTTGGCGCTTTCGCGCGAAAAGTCGCGATAACATATCGCGGCGACGCGGAGCGGAGCGGAACCGAGCGGCTCGACTCGACTCGACTCGACTCGGCTCGACGCGACGCGACGCGACGCGACGCGACGCGACGCGACGCCGGCTATGTTTGCATACGTGTACGTAATCCTAAAAGTGGAATATGTACAGCTGCCAATAGGGCAATCCCTAGCCGCGCGCACTTAGCACGTACTAGCAGTAGTTACCGTTACATCGCGAGCGTACGTGTCGTGGGAGCGTAACAAGGGCGCGATTTCCCCGCCGCACGCCGTGTGCCACATCGCCACGTATATACTTGGCCTGCGTAGTATGCGTAGTAGTGTCGACTACGTGGAGCGAGGGTGGATGTATGGAATTTATCGAAGACCACCAGACGTCGCGACTTTTCCTAGCAGGGGCGACTCGACCGACCTCGCCTTCGCCTCCTCGTTCTTTCGTTCCTCCGTTCTTTCGTTTGCTCGTTCGTTCGTTCGTTCGTTCGTTCGTTCGTTCGTTCATTCATTTGTGTGCGTAGACTCGCTCGCTCGCTCGAAGATCAATCACGCTAATTGTCGGCGAACGAAACAACCAAAAGCGGATTTCCAGGGCCGCTGTCTCTCTCTCTCTCTCTCTCTCTCTCTCTCTCTCTCTCGCTCTCTCGCTCTCTCGCTCGCTCGCCGCCGCGCAAACCTCCCTACCATTGTCGCAGCTCCTTTACGAGATGCAGGCTCCGATTGACTTAGACAACGACTTATGAATGGCGCCTTACAGTCCATCCGATACTCGGACCGACTACAGGGCCGTTCGTTATTTACAACGCGCGCGCAGAGTTAAGCGCAGTAACAAGGAGGAATTGAGGAGGAGCGATTGAATATCCCGGCTTAACTAAATTAGCTCCATTTCCAATAGTGTTTCGGACCTAGGAGGGAACTTGTCTCGCCGCGACGCGGCGGGGAACGAGCAAAAATTGCTGCTCCCGATAAAATCGACGAAGTTACCGCCGCTCAAGCATTTCTCCCCCTCCCCCGGCCCCTTTTCATTAAACAAGCGAGATAATTGATTGGATATACCGAAAATATCTCGGGCCGCGCCACGGAAAACGTAAATCCGCTTTAATTTTCCCAGTGCATATTTTATACTTTTATTAGCTCGATATAATTATCGCGCTGAAGCGAAATTGGGATCGATACGTCCCCGGTTTTTTATCCAGCTTCGCGATGAGTGTAGGAGTGTTTTTCTATTTTTTCTTTTTTTTTTTTTTTTTCCTTTTTTTTCGACAGATACGAGGATTCGTTGGCTCTGCATACGGCTCTCGAGCGAAACTTTCGACATAATTTTAGAACGATTAATCTGGGCGATCTGAAAACTACGTTATAAATGATGGGTTTGCGTCAGGTGGTGCTACATTGTACCTCGGCATGCCGCGAGTCACATGGTGTTACGTAATGTTACGGTTGACGTGTCAATGGTCTCTCATCGCGAACTTCTGTTAGCGAAGTAACTAATGCTCCTTGATTGTGCCAATGCAAACTACGAAACACCTTTAATGCCACTCTCACACTCGTAACGAGAGCGACTGCGAACTCGGGCGGAACATGTTTCATTCACGACGATTTTCGAAAATGCGAAACCATTTTCCGCATGGAATAACGATTTCGAGCAACTTTTTGGGTTTTGTCGCTGTCGCACGCTGCATCTTTCTTGCGCATCGTCGCGCAACGGTAAAATTGTTGCTCGCTATTTTTGCGCTTCGATGATATTGCGCCGATACAATGTCGCGCCTCAAAGTACCTATTTGTACACATGTGTGTGTGTGTGTGTGTACGCGCGCCCGCGATGCGTTCTCATACCTCTGATATGTATGAATATTATATTTCGCGCAAAAATAATATATTCATAATGGCGCATAGAGAATAATTGAACAAATTGGCAAATGTAGTTATGCGAATTGCATCAATATCGTTATTCGATATGCACGACAACGTCGGTTTTCCTCTCGCGCCTCGCGCCGGCGGAAGGGCTTCTGCGAGACAATGATTTTTCCGAAACCCCCTGGAACGTGGTCGACGCACACACACTTCCACATACGGAGATCCCTCGCACCTAAAGAGTAAGTGCTCGTAAAGTTGTTTGTCTGCTCGATATACCGTAATAGCAAGGAGGCGGCCATTAGTAAGTGAAATTCGTTTAAACGCGCAATTCGCGAACGGCGTAGCCCGCAAATTGAATTGCGGGCTCAGGAGGCTCGGGCTTCCTCACTGTCAATATTTGCATCGCGCAATGTCATTTCGGAAAGTGGTAATCGCGAACGACAGCGCGCGCTAAAGAATGCAGACTCTGCCTGGGTCTGCGGGGGGGGGAGGGGGGGGCTTCACGGCCGTTACGCTTTTAATCGCCTTTAATCGCCGGTCAAAGTTGCGCGAGATTTCGGAAAAAGTCAACGAGCTCGAAAGCGACGTCCACGCGGTTGTTCCCGTCGACGTCTCGGGTGCTCTCAAAATTCACGACGTTACGAAGCGTCGGCGATTGCGATATAAACCGCAACCAATTTTCCGCGCCGAGTTCCCCTAACCAGAGTTTCGTAAGATTAGCGAGCTAGTCCGAGATAGTCAATCGGCGACGACGGAGGCGGCGGCGGCGGCGGCTGATGAATTGAGCCGTGTCAAACATCGACACGATCATCGGGCGACCCGGATCGGTGTCCCAGACTAATTTGCCGAGACACGAGCGCAGCGGGCGAGAGATCCGCGCGAGCGCGGAGGCGCGTAAATGCGAACGCGAGAGCGAGAGAGAGAGAGAGAGAGAGAGCGATAGAGAGAAAGAGAGGGGAAGAAGCGCGGCAGACGCGAGGTGGTAGGCAGCGCGAGAGCTGCCGAACAATTCTTCCAGATAAAGCGAAAGTCGACGATGGCTGCTACACCGAGCGGCAACGCGGGCGCCGGCTACGAGAGCGCGGGCGATGGATGGCTTTAGCTTCGGTTTCCTGACGAGGTTAGCAAAGTTTCGTTCGCAGATTCAATTTTAGTTGGCGCGCCAGCCCGCGCCACCACCATCCGCGGCGCTCAATGCCACGTAGGTGCCTTACGTAGGGGCGGTTACCAATCCTCCTTTCTATATTCACCCTCTCTCGCGGCCACCCCCCACCCTCCGGCGGCCCCCCGCGCCACCCCGCCAGGCCGCCGTGCACGGCCTCTTGCCAACTACCCGCTGCGGGGCCACTTTATTCGGTTGCGCTTAAGTTTCCGCCTTTTCCGCGCCTGCCTTTGATTGCGGCTTGTTTCGATCTCGCGCAAAGAGAGAGCATCCTCGACTCTAAATTACCCGGCTTAAAAGTAACATACTCGTTACGCCGAATCCATTATGAACACCGGACTGAGAAATACGATCTTCCATCGAACTGCACGAACGCACGCACGCACGTCGTCTGTGTGTGTGTGTGTGTTGAATTGTGCGCGTTTCGATTACACGCTTCGAGAGGAGCAGTGTCGTCAAATTTCGGGAATGTTGCGGAAAAATGTCCCTTTCTCTCTCTCTCTCTCTCTCTCTCTCTCTCGGGTGCGCGCGCGCGTTCATCGCGTCACCGTACGTCGAACGACGCGATATCCGCGTTTCCAGCGTCATTTCATGATTATCCGGCGGTTACTCTGTGACAAATTTTGATGGATGTGTGTCACGCGAATTAAGTTGTATCGGAAATATTAATCTAATATTGCTCCCCCCCTCCCACCACCACCACCACCACGGCCACCGCTCCATTGTGTGTAGATATTTTATTGATAATCGCGCGACACGCGGATAATGAAACCTTGACGTCAAACCGAATATGTTTCGTCGAGTACGTCAAAATGAGAGATTATTAAATCCTTCGCTTTTCTTTCTCGCGGGCATTATTAACGGGCGTATTCCGGGTATTACTTTATAGCATTAATACGAGTTTACCAATGCTCGGTATAATTGACCACAGACACGTGAAACACGTCTCGCGATACAATGCAGTTGTTTGTAGCATTTAGCCGGGGATTGGAGCGAGCAGATCAAAGCGCACACGTGAATTATCCGCGGGAGATTCTTTTTCTCTGAAATCGCTGTGTATTATTTTATTCTACCGCCAGGTATTAAACATTTAAATAATCGCGATGACGTCCCCGTTAATATCGGCGTAACGCGCGCGCGAGCGAGCGCGCCGCACACGCGTGGAAGCATACGCTCCATTTTTAAATACCGCGTAACGCGCGAGCGAGCCGCGCCATTATCTATTTCCGCGATCATTAAAACGGCAGGAACTTTACGTCCGGCACGGCGCAAGTTTCCCGATCGATGAGTCGACGAATGAAAAAAATATGATACTCGCGGCGGCGCGCTCGCACTCGCGTTCGAGCGGGATTCTTGCGCGAAGATGCGTCATCGCATGCGCGCCGGCCGTTTCGCCGAAAGAAATGCCGGTATCGAAGTTAATTACTAAATATTTATAAATTTTCACACTAAACACTTCTAACGCGTGAAATTATCCTGCAGTTTCGTACCTCGCGATCGCCGCGTCTCTGCAGCGAATATTTTACAAGCAGGTATTACCCCTCTCTCTCTCTCTCTCTCTTCCTCTCTCTCTATCTCTCTCTCTCTCTCGGGCGCGCTGGCGGCATTATCTGTCGTTGCCGTTGCGATATATTAGTTGCGACTAATACGACCGGCTTAACAATTGCATCGATCATACAGAAAGGGGAGGGAGACACAGAGAGAGAGAGAGAGAGAGAGAGAGAGAGAGAACGATGTCGCGCATTATCGCGTTAAGATCTAATAAGGCCCGTATTTATAGTCGCGTCTCTCTGCCGAGAGAAACCCGACGGTAACCTGCCTGCAGACACGATTCGGTACGACAGATGGCTATTGAGAGTCAATCTGATACCTCTGACGTCACATTCGTGATGACGATGCGAGCGAGAGACCCTAATGAAGTTTATCCTGACATGCAGCTCGTTGAATTCCGACGATCGCGATTCAACAATGGATCCTTGAGAGGAGATCGCACGCCTGCGTTACGCGTGACGACGATTCTCTCTCCGCTGAGAACGTGGCGTCTCTCATAAAACGGCCGTTGTGCGCGTAACCTAACCTAACTTGACCTACCGTAACCTAACCGTAATCCTAACCTTCCAAGAAACTGTCAATCTACAACGGAAGCGTGGGGAGTTTTGAGTTATCCTCCGCTCTCCGCGTTAAATCAATAGCAGAAAGCTCAAACGCGACAAAAGCGTTAGCGTAAGCTTTCTCTCCCTACGCCTCTGTTTTGTCTTTCATTTACTAGCGGTATTATTCGCCTCGGCTACTCCGGCGGAGCAGCCGAGAGAGGAGTCACATAATGGAATACCTTTTCTATTATGAATTCAGATGTTTATTAATAATCCTGGGGGGAGGGGGTGAACTGTTATCGCGTCCTATCTTGAAGTGAAATGAAAACAGAAGTTGGAGAGACGGCCGAGATGTAAAATTACGGCGGGACATTATTGAAACAAAGCTGCACAATAAAGCCGCGCCGGGCCCCTTCGCGAAATACGCGCGAGAATCAAGATAAATTAACGACGAGACTTTTCGCGGAAGAGTTGCCGCCGCGTGACGACAGTTTTCCGTTCCTTCTTCAAACTTGGACTAATCTCCGATCTCCGAGGTATCATCGATAGTTTGTAATCGTTAGACAATAGACTTTGAAATTTACGATAATCCGGCCGGCCAGCCGTCGGGGGTAATCTCCCACGCGCGCGAGTCGATGGAATCCCCTCTCGTCCCCGGCGTATTTTCTATTTAACTTTTCAAGCGCGTAATACCTGACTCTTTGAGATTTGGGTTACGATTCGCGCACGGTGAATGTCGATATCTGTGATAAATTCACGACTAGCGGAATCTATTGAAACGGATGACATTTCCACTTGGCACTAGCGCCTCGCGCGCGATATCACCCGCTTCTCTCTCTCTCTCTCTCTCTCTCTCTCTCTCTCTCTCTCTCGGGGCGAAACGTTGTCTTTTTGCGCCTGCATTAAGGGAAAAACCGAGGTCCTTAAGTATCCTTCGCCGAAAATACCGGAGTCATACTTCATTTTCTGCTGAGCTGGGCATAGTACAGCGGAGGGAGTGGGTGTTTTTCGATTCGCGACTCGACATGATAAATACGCAAATCGTAGGTAACAGTTTGCTCGCAGCAAAGCCTTAGCGCGCGCGCGCGAGCGCGGATATTACGGCGATAACTCTTGTTTAAAAGTTGTCGCTAAATAGAAAACGCGCGTCCCCGCGCATCGCGCGCGAATTTATATGCATTGCGAGTGACGCTTACAAATTGTAGAAGAAAACGATTTCTCTTCGACACGTTCCTTCGTATCAAGAGGGGGCATACGCGACAAGTAGACGCGCCGCGATCGATACGATATACCGAGACGTATAATCGCCCACGTACACACACACACACACACACACACACACACACGAGACACACGTTCGCAGGGCGAACGAGCGTGCCGGGCCCCGGTGCCGGGGCGGAATTCGTTAATTACTCCCTCATAATCGTGGAAAAACACCGACGGCTGATCCGTCAGTCGCGACGTCGCGCGCAAATCTGGACGCTCCGACGGCGAGGGAGAGCGGCAAAAAAACTTCCGTCCGCCTTCCGTAATAGAATGAGGCTGAGTGCCGGCCGGCTAACGGCATTTTCGTAGCCCCGAATGCGTCGCAAACGAATTGGAATCGCGTTGCAAAATTGATTATCAGTCCTCCTCCGTGGAGATGGCCGCGGGGAGCATACCGGAGAGCGGATACTCACTTCGGGAATAACATTTGCCGAGCGGCGTAACGACTGATCCGTCTATTCCCAGTGGCAACGAAAACTCGTAAAACGGTACTTGGAAATTCGCTGCGCCAAGTTAAACTTGATGGAGACGAAGGGGTATGGCTCTGCGACTACTGCCCCATGCTGCCGCGCGCGCGTTGCCCCGCCGCCGCCGCCGCCGCCGCCGCCGCGCCCCCCCAGTCGTACGGATTTCGATATGGTCGTGACCCAGAGGACCGAATAGCTGCCGCTCGTAGTCCGCCGATGGGATGCGACGCGATGCGAAAAGTCGAGGCAGTACCTGTCGCGGCCAAACAGGGCTGTGCGCGTGTATACGTGCGTGTATGTGTGTGTGTGTATGTGTAGTGGGGCCTAGGTACCGGGGGGATGAAATGATATTGTTTTAGCCGAGAACGAGTCCGCCGTCGGTGCTTAGAACCCATTTTCCCGTAAAAACGGAGCGCGGTAATATCAAGCGGACTCGTACACTACTCCCTTGCACCCTCAAATGGCGCGCTACGTACAGACAGGGAGATTGAGAGAACGAGGGGATGGCGGAAAAGAAAGAGTGAGAGAGAGGGAGGGAGGGAGGGCAGGTAGAGGGAAGACATTGTCGCGGACAAAGAGTTCGAAATATTCGACGATACCTACGTATACGGCTCCCGAGGGGGGAGAGAGAACGAGGGCGGCAATACTGGCGACGCTGGGATATATAGAAGAAACGTACCATCGCGGAAGTGGACGAAGTATGAATCGGAATCTTCGCCGAAATCCTCCCTGCCCTCCCCCCACCTTCTCTCTCTCTCTCTCTCTCTCTCTCTCTGTGCTGTCCATTTCAGCGTGAAGTCTCATGGTACACACGTGGAGAACCGCATGGGTCTCTGCGTGCAAGTTGGCCGACTGCCCCGAGGATGCCGGAGCAAAATCTGACCCCCTTTCGCCACGGGATAAATCTAAAATTTGGCATGAAAAAGACGACGCCGTGGAAAAAGGCATGCGCGAAAATTCGATCGACGGTAAATGTATATTATATCGGACGTGGACAACGAGATCGCGCGCGTGAGCTTATTTATTCGTCGCTTCGATCGCCGCGGCGCGGCGCGGCGTGTAGTGTGCGCGTTTCTGCTCGCGTTTTGCGCCGCTCGTGCCCGCTCCGTGTCGCGATGAGACACAGCGGAGAGGAGAATATTTCGGGATTTCGCAGCACAATAACGCGCACAACGCGCGACAACCTCGCTCGTTGTTCGACGGAAGGTGGAGGCTGTTGAAGGGTACTAATTGTCAATCATCTCCACTGCGCACGCGTCCTCTTCGCCTTTTCGTCACACGGCAAGAAAGCGCGTCGCTCACGCGGCGTTATGAGACTGCGCCAATGTCAGCGCGTTCGCGGATGTTGCGCTTGCAGGAGATATGACTAGTAAGTTCCTTCTTATGTTTCACCCCGTTAATGGTAGACGCTTTCCCGACCAGCAGGCGTCAAACTGATATCTACGGTGTGTCGGCGCTTGGCTCGTTGGCCGGCGAGCTGTCTGGCTGTCTGGCTGGCTGTCTGGCTGGCTGGCTGGCTAGCTGGCTGGCTGGCTGGCTGGCTAGCCAGCTAGCTGGCGCAGCGCTGGTTGGCTGGGTGACTAGAGCACTCCCTCGTGCGCACCTAGCTACCCTATAAAGCAGCAGCTGTAAGCCGGATGCGGAAGTCGTGTTCGCCGGCCGGGTCGAGTTCTCGCGCCTCGAGATGCACGACCCACCGTAAATCGTTCGGTTCGACGTGCCATCGAAATCGACTGGCCGAGTGACCAAGTGATGTACAGTAATAATAACGCCAGGATGTTCTGATTTATACGCGCCGGCCGAGCCCCCCGCCGGCATATAATTCTGCTATCCCTTTTTGATCTCTCTTCGCGGAATTAATAGCGCCGAATCGTTTACGAGGCGAAATATACGATCGCGATTCGCGCCGGGCGATATTTGATGGTGTCGTCGGCGCGGTCTGTTACCTCGACGACGACGACGACGACGACGACGACGACGACGACGACTCGGAATCAAGTGGAAAAAGTCGCTCACATATCGGACGCCGGAGAGAAGAACTCCCAACTGCGTCGTGCATTCTGACAGGCGTTAATTAGCGATATTATTATTAACGGGCGTTTGTTTTATCAATATTCACCGTTTCATTTGCGTCGGGCACATTGTTAACCCGTCCACCGAGTCACTCCCGACGAAACAGAGCCGCTCCCTCCGTGTGTAATTAAAAATGAGCGAAGACTAGTTAACTCTCTCATCTCTCGCCCTCGGAGAGGAGGTTAGTTTTAAGTGACAAGTTAACTCGACTTTCCCCGATTAACGCGGCTTAAATGCGCCTGAATTATTTCGTCGGAAAAACAAGCAGCGCGCGACGAGCGAATATTAATTGCGTCAGATTATTTCGAGTACGAGATGGAGTTCTCTTCCTTCGAATAATCGCGTATCGAAATCCGCTTGACAAGCCGATCAAGGGGAGTATAATTCGAAAGAGAGAGGGGAGGGGAGAGAGAGAGAGAGAGAGAGAGAGAGAGAGACTCAATCCGAGCGGAATATTTTCAACTTGACAAAAACATCCCGCTGATATACCAGAGAGGCTAGAGAATCCCACTAAATTCTATCTGTCGTCTGGGCAAAAACGGCTGAGAAATATTGCAAGCGCGCGAAAACTATTTCTAGCGTGAAATTTGCTTTAATCGGGAGGTCGCGTGTCGTTAGAGGGTTGTTTGAAAGGGCGAGCGCGGATAACGTACCTCTTCAAAGCCCGTTGTCCCTGCGCTAAAACGCGCCATCATTAGGCACGTTCACGTGCCGATATTTCAAAATTCATTATTATCGTACGCGTCGCATCCCTCAATGGAGCTATTTCACAGAGGAATTTTAGGGACATATTCCGCCTTTGTCGCATCTGCTCCGCTGCAAAACCCGTTTCCAGAGGCTCTACGGTTTTGCGACTCGCAACTGAACGTCGCAACCGCCAGCGAATCTTTTTGCCGCGCGCGCGCGCGCGGGACACGTAAATATCTCTTTTTCGCGCGTATTACAAAATTAACATATTTGCACATCGTTCGTCAGACGTTTCATTCCCAAACGCGATCGTCCTCTCTCTCTCTCTCTCTCTCTCTCTCTCTCTCTCTCTCTCTCTCTCTCTCTCTCTCTCTCTCTCTCTCTCTCTCTCTCTCTCTCTCCCTTTCTTCCGTTTCTTAAACGCTGAGTGAAACACTATAAACTCGATAAAAGGATTGCGACACGCAACGCCGCCGAGGCGGCTCCACGCAGGTTCTACAATCGGCGCGTAATTTATTCCGCCCGGCCCTCTCGGGTGACGTTTCAATTCTTCTTTACGCTCGCTGTAAAAGCGAAACCACCGGGTGTCCATGGAATCCTTTCAGCGCACGAGGCGCGCGACATTATTTGCGCGCGCGGGACGTAACCGCGCGTCGTGCTCGTGCGCTCGCTCGCGCGCGCACGCGGGCGCATTACAGGGCTACCTGAGGTGCGCGTTACACAATATATCCATTCATACGACACCTCGTATTGTCACCACTTTCGTACGCCTGTCTCGTTTACGAGCGAACGTGTAGCCGTGTGCGTCGCGACGCGGCGCGACGCGGCGCGGCGCGGCGCGGTGCACGACGCCTTCTTTATGCACGTTGTAAAAACTTGTCAGATAACGAATACACGGGGCGGACGGTTACTCCACGCGACGGATATTGCATTCGCTGTAGTAACAGCCAAAGTGGTTGCTCGCATTAAGTGCGTTTTACGCTCGTGGATTTAAGAGAGCGGGTCGCGGTAGGCTGATCAATATGCTAATATTTTGATGCCTCCGCTCCGCTCGACTTGAATTGGATTACGCTCCACCGACGAGGATAGACGGAGAATGCGAGGGGGTAAGAGCGAGAAGAAAGACCGCGGAATGAGAGAGGGTGGCGACGGTGCTGGTGGTGGTGGAAGGAAGTGCTCGGCGTTTGAAAATAGGTAGGTAGGTAGGTAGGTACTACATAGGATACCACTTAATATTATAGCGCATTCGCACACCTAACGCGTTACCAATGTAACGCGCCGCCAACGAAAACAATGACGTGTACGACGCGAGGGTGGATCTATCTTCCTTCCTTTTCGCGCAGTTTTCCATAATACATGGGATAAAGATGAGGAGGATGGAGTTACGATTTTTCCTTTTCTCCTTTTCGAAGCAGATAATATCGTGTCGCGACGACGTGCGCGCGGTAAAGTCGCAAAACACAGGGATAGCCGTCTCTCTCTCTCTCTCTCTCTCTCTCTCTCTCTCTCTCTTTGTCCGAGCAAAAAAAAATTACATCTGAGGAATTTGCGAATGTTTCGAATAAATGAACGGCCGCGCGCACACGCGAGCGTGTTTCGCCCGCGACGTCGTCGGTAACACGTAAGTCTCTTTGTTGAAGCAAGTTTAACGACACGTGCGTCGCGAGAACACCAAGGTCAGAAGCCTGAAAGTATCGACATATTTCTTCCTCACCTACGACCAGGCCGAAGGACTGAAGGCAACGAGCGTCGAAAGTTTCGAGATAGTTTGAATTATCCAGTAGACGCTTTAAAACCGCGATGCACCTTGCGGTTTAGCCTTTATACACACAATACGAGAGATGTTACACTCGCCCGAGAGCGAGATCGCGCGGACGGACGGACCGATTCGGGAAAGCTGTTGGCTTCGCGAGAGACGAATGGCGGGCGCGTCGAGCTCTCGAGCGAAATTTTCATATTTCCGCGGGGAGAGAGAGAGAGAGAGAGAACACGCGAAATTAGATTTGCATCGCGCGAGAAATGTCGCGTCGGTCGGTACAATCGAGCCGGGAGTGAATCGTTCCGACGTTATATTAACGTCTCAATTAAGCGTAGCGTCTGAAACTCCGAATTCCGCAGGGATTCTTGCATAAATCGAAGCGAACGGCTCAGCGCGGCGCGGCCGATACGTAAGTAAAACGCCGCTCGGCTGTAAAACGTATATGCAGGAAGAACGCCCCGGTGTAACACTCGGCTCGGATTATATCCCGTAAAGTTTGCCGCGGCTACCCAACTTTCGCGCTCGCGCGCGCACGAGTCTTCTCTATATATCATTATATATCTATATCATCCCCGCAATTAGCCCGAGCTACGTCGTCCCGAGCTGCGGCGACTTTTTCGCGATCATCCGCGAAATACAGCATTTTTATCAGATGCACGCAACCGAACTAAACGAAAATCGCCCAAGTCTATCGAAGTCCGATAGGTTAACGAGCAAAGTTTATTTGCATATTTATTACCCTCCGCGGGAGAGAAGGGACGCTATCTTCGTGCTGCATTATGGCGGGCTCTCTACTTCGTGCGAGACTAACGCGCGCCGCCTTCCACTCCGCCTCGTTATACGTATAATGTCCTACGGATTGCACAGCTACACTTTCCGCGTCCCTATTAAAAATTTTACGTCGCTACCTCGCCACCAGCCAACGGCCAACATACACACACACACACACACACACACACACACACACACACGCCGGCGTCCTCTCCTCTCATGAGTCGCATGCCCGACGATTCTTGAAGCCGTTGGACGACGAGGCGCTCTCACTTCGCTAATAAGATCTCGTTCTTGCAAAGAGAGACAGAGGGAGGGAGGGAGGGGGAGAGAGAGAGAGAGAGAGAGAGAGAGAGAGAGAGAGAGAGAGAGAGAGAGCGAGAGAGAGACAAAGTTACTCGCGCATCTGTTGTTTGGAAGTGTAATTTACTCCGCGCGACCCTCCAAAGGGACATACAGATTCAATGAGAATCTACGACGCGCGGAAGAGAGGAGATATTCGAACTACTTACGAGTTCTACAATATTCCATCCGAAAATTTCACGGAACCTTCGGAAACGCGCAAGTTCGTTTACCGTATCCGGGATACGGTTGCGGCGAATTCAACGGTAACTACGTTACGCGCTACACGCCCGCCCGCCCGGTCGCAGTCTTCCTGCGCGATGCGAGAACTATTCCCGAAGATCTCGGAAATTTCCGAACCGTTTATAAATCCAGACGTATTAATTCCGAACGAGCACGACACAAACGCCGCCGTCGCCGTCGCACCGCGCGGTGGAACGAGACCCGACGGCACGGCGGTGCCGAATGAAAGGTGACGCGGGTTAGCGACAACCTCGTCGGGCGAGAATGAATTTGGCGGAGGGTGGCGGAGGAGAGACAACTCGGTTATTAGATTGGGGCTGCCATATCCCAAACGTTGTAATAATCTTACAGGGTGCTCCAGATAATCTCGATAGAGATCTACTTATCGGAGACTAACCGGGATCCGTCGTGAAGACGATGAGACTGCGAGGGGAAGGGTTGCACCGGAAGAAAGGACATAGAAAAGCGGCAGGAGGGGGGGGGGACAGGCAAGACGAAGGGGGCTGCCTTTGGATAAGGGATGATGCTGCCGCATCGCATTACCTATCTAGCTATCTTCTGGTTTCCCTGAAATTCTGCCGGCATGAGCCGTATGCCACGCAAGTAAAGATGGCTCCCACTGTGTGAGATGCACTTAGTCACCACACTCTCTCTCTCTCGCTCTCGCGCTCTCTCAGTTTTCCCCGCCCCGCCTCTTGCCTCTCACTCTCTCCCTTTCACTGCCGTTTACACCGCGGTTTACCTTGGCGGTGTACGCACGATGCAAAGTCCATTTTCCCTCTTGCGGCGAACGCGTTCAATTATTTCTTTTTCCAGCGCTCGAGAGAGAGAGAGAGAGAGAGAGAGAGAGAGAGAGAGAGAGAGAGAGAGCTGGCCGGTTGGTCTTAGGTGAAATACGCCGCGATTAGATGGCCACTCAACGATGCGCTCGCGGTCTCGCGTGTCGGATTTGTTTGCACTCGGGCTGTTCGATTACTTTTTTCCATTCCCGTTGAAGCTAAAAACGTAAATCTCTCGCGGCGCATATGTAAAGCCGCTCGCGCCCGTTATTCGCGCGTTACCTTGTATGACTTTCTTATTTTCCCGCGAAAAAGTACCGCGAGATATAGGTCGTTGAATTTTAATCCCGAACAACTTGAAGATTCAAGATAAACTGCATCCGCATACATTACTTCAATCTTTTGTTAAAGACGATATCGTCTTAAAGGAAGCGCGCGCGCGCGCGGTTGCAGGGAAGGGGACGCGCGACGCATGAGAGACGACGCATGCGAAACGTGAGCGAACGCGAGAGGTGTGTACGCCGCGCGACATTTTTGCCCCCGTAAAAAACGACGAGTGTGTATTCAATCGCGCGACGACATTCACCGCGAGAAATAACGGCGATTTAAATATCAATGTAAATGCGTCTACACGCGTAGACTCTGTATCTGCATGTTTAATACATACGTTCAAGTTTGCGCACCGACGCGCGCGCGCGGCCCGGAATTTTAATACCGTCGCATTACTTCTCCGTCCTCGACCGTGTAGCTCGCGCGATTTCCACTTGGAAGACATTTGCGATCGCATCTAGATCGTCTTCGGTCCCTACTTCAACGACGCCTCGTCAAGGAATGCTATATCTCCGGATCTTTGAAAAAGACTGCGAGCGATTTCGGAGCATCTGAAATTCCAACCCGAATTCGGGCGTGGAACGACGTACGTGTACGTGTGTGTGTGTATGTGCGTGTGTATGTGTGTGTGTGTGTGTGTGTGTGTGTGATGGCGAAGGATCTCGCTGGCAAGATTGCGAACGCGGGGTCAGTAAGCGGAGCCAATCAGATTTACGAGCCGGGACATATCATGATCGCCTTTACGACAATTAGTCACCGTCATCCCTCTTCCACCTGACGCACCGCGACCGCACGCTGATGGAAAAGTGGTAAAAGTGTCGTAAAAAGCCGCCGCGGCTATCACGCCCGGCGTACGTCGTTGACTTTGAAGTCCCGAGTAACGGCACGCCCTAATTTATACTGATTAGTTATCGCTGCCGGCTGAATAGAACTGCAGGGCTCGCGGAGACTATTGTCGGGTTGGGCGGTAAAATGGAGGAACTCGAAAGCCCACGCTCCGATCAATTGGGAGGAGTTGGACGTGAGGCCGCGGGTATTCGTAATTCGTCTGTGGGGAACTTCGACTCTGCTCTCGTAGACCGTAGAATATATATATATATATATATATATATGTATGTATATAGAGCTCATTTATAATTAGTCACGCGTAGTAATATTTGGATATTTCAACCAATCTAACAGCTTCATACAAAAGTTTGATGACGCAAGCTCCCGCGCACACGTACACACGCATCTTGCATTTACCCGCAATTTATGATACCATCAAACTTTTGTGTATGACGCTGTTAGATCGCTTGAAATATTCAAATATTGCTACGCGCGGCTAATGACAGACGAGCCGTAAATAAACGACGATCTGGATAATTAGTTGGAGCGCATAGCGCCCATTAAAATTCGGAGCATCGGAGAATAAACATCGAAATAAATGGCCGAATCTTCGCGCTTGAACGCCACCAGATACGCGCTAATACGAGAGAAATTAGTACTCGAATCTTTCCGTCGCTCAAGGACGAAATCACGGCACGGTCGAGGGCGCGGTCGAACCGAAACGCGCCGTGCTTCGTGCGGTGAGATCGCAAATCCAGATCGTCAATTACAAATTTGCCTGAGCCGCTTTGCCCAACCGGCGAGGGAGCCGTTTCCGATAATTATTATCAATCACGCGCGAACTTCGCGTTCGCGGTATCTCCGAGGCCGTGCGCGCGCGCAAAGCAGCCTGCATCTCAGCCGGCCAGACGGTACACATTGGAGAAAGAAAAAAAAAAAAAAAAAAAAAGAAGAAGAAAAAGAGAAAAACAAGGAAGAGACACGGGAGAGCGGCGATATATATGTCACGTACGTCTTTCTTGATTCTTCCCGAGTCCGCTACCCGCATTTCGCGATCGGGATGCCGCTCTCTCGCCGTGCCCATGGTCGGCAGAATTCCCATGCGTTTTTTCTCCGGTTAGCTCGAACGAACCAATCACCCACCCGGCTCTAGGGAGATGGTGGGCGACAGGCGAAGTGGGAGAAACGGGATAGCGAGCCCGGGATCGATGGAGATAATGCCTATTACTCCTAATGCGAAACTCGCTCTTCTTCTATCTTCGCCCGGCTCTATCTTTCGATCCCTCGGCTCCCTCTTGTCCCGACCATCTCCCGCGCTCCCGTGGCTCCTCACAATCTGTAACCAATGCTCAATTACCACCACCACCACCACCGCCGTCGCCGCCGCACCCGTCGTTTTCGACCCTCTCTCTCTCTCTCTCCGCTCGTTGCCGACGATGCCTTCGATCGGACTTTTGCATTCGGGATTCGAACGTGGCGCATCGGCGACGCGACGAGAACGACCGATGTCGTCGGCGTCGTGAGACACACAAGCCGTGGGCTTGTGCGTCAACGGCGAAATTCGCTGCATTAACGCGAGCGCGAGAAACAAACGCGAGCGAACAACATTTTCGGGCGCGAGTAACCATCGGCGTGTCCTGCAACCGCGGCGCGGGCGTAATTCCGTTGCCGTGAATTTTACGACGCGTCTTCGTGAGAGACTGCGCTTTGTGCTGCCGGAGAGGCAGCCTGATCGCAGCCCCGTAATCGGGGAAGCGACGATAAATTGTCGCTCGATGTAAACGGTCCGTTATTCAGTCCGGACGTTCAGCTCTCCCCCGCTCGGACAGCGAGCAGTCCGGCGGACTGCCATGCCGAGCCGCCGTCTGGGGCGCGCCAACTTTTTCCATTTACTTTTACTTTCCCGATCGTCTCGTTCACCTTTGGAGAACGCAGGCTACATTACAGAAACAAAACGAATCGCGCTGAATACACCGCGAGGCGGTAAGTTCTGTGGGTGCAGTAACCTGTTGAGTGTATTCGCGTAAGTGGTGAGTAGTGAGATACGTACACGTGCGAAAGTCCGGGAATGAAGTTTCTGGAGGAAATACAGGGGGCGAGACACCGCCGCGCGCGCGCGCGCGCGCTTCGTGAGAATTGTAACATACGAACGGCGAGTGTATTCGCGTACCTAAGAATCCCCGGGAACAATACATCCGCGCGCGAAGCCGTGCGAGCGGTCTTGTAACGAAAGACGCTTACGCAATCCGATATCAAGGGAACGGGGGGGTGCAACTGGTGGTAAAAAAACGGGATGAAAAAAAGATACGCGCAGCGCCAAAGAAATATATTTCAAAGCAGAACGGGGGGGAGGGGGAGCACATTACAGCGGAGTGAAAGGGCACGGGCGGCGAGAAGGCGGGGGCAGCGGAGAGGGACAGAGTAAGGAGGGGGGGGGGTGAGAGGGGAGGGAGCGAATAGAATTATATAGTTTTTACCCGCCATTGAAATCCATCAAAGTTTCCGCCGTGAAATTTCCCTTGCATTAAGAGCCGGTGGCTCTTAGACGGTGAAGCCGTTTCTATTATATATAAATAAGAAAGTTGGAGTTGTAAGAAGTTCCATAAGCAGTTAATATTTTCCTACGCAAAAGAGGGGAAAAAAGAAACGGTATAATAAGATCGGTGCCAGCGACGACGAATTTCGCGACGAATCTGCTGCAGACGTCAACAACGAGAGATCGCAACCCGTCGTCCCTTTTTCTCCCTCCATCGCTACCGCTCTCCATCTTTGGGTTCCGTTAAAGAGATTGTCTTGTTAACCGCTCTCGAGTGTCGCTTGTATGACTGGCAATATAATCAACTTTAACCATTAGCCTATATTCACCGTCTGCCTCCCGAGCCGATAAATGCATCCGTGACATTAACTCGCGCGCGGTCTCATAGTCTTTCTAACGATCATTCGGCAATTAAATGCACCGTAACGCCAAGTGGCCCCCGCCGAAAGTTCCGAGATACCGGGGGCTGATATCGATTCCAGATAATGGATATTAAAGATTGTTTTACGATCGGCTCAGCGTGAGGACGGTGTAAACGAGAGCCACATAGATTAAATCGTTAAAACGAGTCCGTTGTAGCGCGGCCGATGGCTTCGCCCTCGAAAATGTAACGCCACTGTCTCACGTCAACTTGCCACGTGACAAATGGGCCCGGATGTGTGATTTTATATTTTTTTCGCCCGCCGAAACACCGGCGGGCGAAAGGGCGGAAAAACAAACGGAAAAAAAGAAAAAGAGACAAAAAGCGACGAATGCCGACTGCGTCGCGCCTCTGTCGCGCCGCGCGATCGCTTCGCGATTGCCTCGCGTATCTTTTGTGAACGCCAGGCACGAATGTTCTGATCACGTCTCCATTCCGCGATCATAAATTACATCAACTCGCTAACGGCACGCTTTGAAATTAGCGTTGTAACGTGGTCGAGCGTCGCACCGGGGAATAACAATGTCCTGCCGGCGCATGCACACGAGCGTGCGCGCGCGCACACGCACGCACGCACGCACGCACGCACGCATTTGTGTCGCGGCGCATTGTGTACATCTAATTTCGGAACAATGTTGACGTCATTTCCGCTTTCATTTAATTCACTGATGACTGTACGAAACGTTCGGACGTTACAGATCATATATATTAATTACCATACATTTGCGATCGCAGTCGCCGCGGGAGAGATCGCCGGTCTCCACCGACGTGTGTCTGTCGACGATGACGCGGCTGCAACATTTTCATACGGATTTTTCCTCCCTCTCTCTCTCTCTCTCCCCCCTCGCGCGTATGTCTCTCCGCGCGCGCGAATTGCCGCAGTGGAAAAATTCGCGTGCTGCCACGCTCTCTCAAACCGTATATCCTTTTCAGCCCGAGACAGACGTCAGTCAAAAATGAGACCGATAGAAACGGAGAGCACAGAACTCTCAGTCTCTGAATTAGGTTAATGAAAAAGCCAATTTCAGCCCGACATTTCGCCACCAAATACAACGACAAAAAGAACCGTTCGCGTTCGCGTTCCGAAACCGAGGAAAAACACGCGGCAGAGAAGAGGGAAATGCCGAATATCTCGCAAATGCGTTAGATCGCAGCTGGTGTAAACGAATATACACTCACACACTCACACATGCGCGAGCGCGCGCGCGTCGAGTAGAAGAGTCGAAGAGTTAGCTCGCTCGCTCGTTGGCCGCGCATCGCCGCTCGTAATCGTTCGCCGCAAACAGCTCAAGATCCGATTCGCAGGCTCCCGGCGAAATTAGCGCTGCTGGTCAAACGACTCGCGACGGAAGTAACAACGTGTGCGCGCCGACAATCGCGCTCTCGCGAGCGCGCGCGCGTATCGCGCGCTGTGTACGTAACGCGGCGTTGTGTCGGCCGTTAAGCATTTGATACGGCCACCTTCCTGTCGCGCGCGCGTCCTCCCGTCGCGCCATTGTCGCCGCGTACGTTCCCGCGTGTTGTAACCGAGCCACGTCGTTTCTCCGTGTGCGATACGATACGCTCGTCGAGCGAGGAGTGGCTGACGCACATATGAAGAGCCGCACTTAGACCGACGTGCATACCGAAGTGGCCGCACGAGAACGCCGCGGCGAGACCGACGAAAGCGGACGTGCGGGTGGCTTCGAGATATGCGATAAAATGCAAAAATGAGATAAGAGAGAGAGAGAGAGAGAGAGAGAGAGAGAAAGCCACGAGGAATGTGGGAGAAAATCGAATTTCAAATGTTCGCATGCGACAAAATGTAAGCGCTTCTCCCGCGCGAACGCCGAAGGATCGCGCCGAGGCGCTGAGGCCCGGAAAAATTATTCAGATGTCCTCATTAAAATGTATTACCGTCGAAGGTCGCAAATTAGCGTTTCGTTGGGCCGACGGCGCGTGCAAAAGCGTAACCGATAGAATCAGAGCGGCAAGCGCGATCGCTCGGCCGTAACGGCGCCGCCTGTTTCTACTGCTTAGGCTCGTCGCGCGCGACACTGAGCCTTACGCGCGGTCACTTCCACTTTGCGTGCGCCACGTCGCGAGGTATGGTTGCCAGATGCGAAATGACTATTTCCGAGACATTTTGTAGGCAACGGTGGAAAAATAGGTTGTTCAAGAATTTTAGTTAAATTTGAAAGATAGAGGAATAAGACGGGGCTAACAACAAGTATAAACCGGTCGGGGAACATCAGACGCCGATTTGTTTCCAATTTTTTACAGTTATTTTTTATGTCAAAATATGAAGAAATCTTTTATCAATTTTAGCCTAAATTAATTTTTTCAACTTTTTCGAAATTTTTCAAGTTTTGCACAAGTACACTATTTTATACATATTTAAAACAATATTTCTTAAAAATATATATATCTGATTTGTTGAAACCTTGCACACACCGATGTCGCCGATTATGAATCAGGACCATTTTGTAAAATTCAAAATGGCGGGTCTAATATGGCTGACGTCATTGTTGAAAAAGTGTTCGGTTTTACGCTACATTCGACGTTGGGTAATTTTTCGGCTCACTATCCAGCTACAAACAAGCTCATTTTAACGTCAAAATCTAGTAAAAAATGAACAAGAAATGAACCAAAGAAGAATGAATAAAGAACTTCAGAAATTTAGAAAAAATTGAAAAAATTAATTTAAGCTAGAAATGATGACAGATTTCTTTATTTTGACATTAAAAATAACTATAAAAGATTGGAAACAAATCGGCGTCTGACGTTCCCCGAGGTTTACTCGTAAGAGATGCCACTGACTGTACACTGACGCAACAAACAAATGCGTGAATTAGCTACCAGCAGAGAGAAGTTTCGACGTAAACCGTGCGATTGCATTTTTTACCACGTCAATGACTTGGTTGACATCAATTTTCTCAGGTGGCACGTCGAAAAATTCGACCCTGTGAATCGCGGTGACCGGTCTCAGGTTTCTCTCTGGTACACCAGTTAGAAACATGAATATTATGATTATGATTTTGTTGAAATTCTAATTCTCCGAGACGGAAGACTCAAATTCCTGAATACGGGACAAGCTTAAGAATTCCGGGACATTCCCGAGAATCCCGGCCATCTGGCAACCCTCCTATCGCGAAGTCCCGTGATGCGGATGAAACGAAATCGTTCGTTAGATCCGCCTCGTGCGTGAATTAATTTTACGCTATCGCTAATTCCGCAGAGCGCGCTTCGATACGCGTTCACTTTTCCCCACCCAGTTCCCCCTTCGATCCGAAACCGCAGCGCGCGCGTGAGTTTTATCTCTCCACCTGTATGAACCAACAAGCAAACCTAGCACCGAGCTTTCTCCACACACTACACGAAGGGAAAGAGAGAGAGAGAGAGAGAGAGAGGGAGAGAGAGAGAGAGAGAGGGAGGGAGAGGGAGAGAAGCGGAGAGAAAGAGAAAGCAATCTTTCGCTCGCGTCTATTATAAAGGAGAAAAGTTCTTATTAGAAAACTTTGCGTTACGCGACTGACGTTCTCCACATTTGCAAGTATTCCGCGATAACACGTAAAAGTGTGCGAGCGAAAGTCGACCTATATCGAGACAGAGTCGCGGCGCGCGATAGGGAGCGCGGGACTGGAATGCGTCCCGCGTTCCAGTCCGTCGTTGCTTTATTTCGACCGTTTGCCGGATTACGATACGTCGATGCGGAGAGCTCTTTGTTTCTTCCGCATGCGACTGTCACATTTTCCCCGTCGCTCGGTACGAAGTGCAGGCGGAGGGAGGAGCGCAGGGTGGAGGGACAATTACGTATGCGCTCGCGATACGTTAATTATGCCGGCGATGTTGCCTGTGTGTTTACACACACACACACACACACACACGCATGGTGTCACGCGCACACGGCTCGCTCGCTCGTTCGCTCGCTCGCCCATGATAGCGATAAGCCCGTCGTCGGTGCACGTCGGCAAGGTGCGTCTTCGGCGACGCGAGCGCGTGCGGCCGCAGTGCGTCTTTGACCGTTTCCGCAACGCGTGCCGGACGCGGCGAAATCTCGTTAGCCGCGCCGAGTCAAGTCTCGCCGCCAGTGTGTGCGTCCAGTGCGTCCGACACATTTACGCAAACCAGTCCCCTCCCCCGCCTCCCCGCCGCGCCCGTGCCAGCCGGAGATCTCGCGCGCGGTTCCATCCGATAGATAATCGATTCCGATAATTGCGCGGGCGCGATAGCTCAAGCATAACCGTACGACGATGCCTATTGTTTGCGGAAGCGCCGGTTTCAGTTGGTAATGATCAGCATACGGCGGTGCGCGCGGATCCGGCGATGATGACCATTTGGATAGAGTGTGCGCAGCGGGAGAATGCATAGGGAATGCGCGTAGAACGCATCCGCATAACCGGATATGAACGTATTAATTATTGAAGACGGAACGGACGGTCGACTGCGGGAGATATAAAAACGGAAAGCGCGGAACAAACGACCGGGCGACGGCTCGCGCGCGTGTGCGTCTGTGTGTGTGTGTGTGTGTGTGTGTGTGTGTGTGCGCGCGCGCGCGCGCGTGTGTCGCGTGCGTGTGTGTAGATTATTTTGGAACTGCAATTAAATTTTTTATAAGGCAATCCGACGTTGCGTCTACCCGGCGCAACAGTTGCACGCGCCACAAAGCGCATCTACTATTCGGTTCGGATTAATGTTGCCTGTTTTGCCTTGGGCATAACGCACACGTCAAGGTACAAACAAAAACGCTTTGTTGTCAAAAGACCGGCGGAGTAAAATATCGTCTGCCCGGAAAACATCGTAATTTCGGATCACGGCGATTATCGTTCCGAAACTGGCCGCGCGTTATTGCGTTTTGGCTTTAAATGGGGGCTTTTTGATTCACGTCGCGTTATTTTTGTTCCCGCTGCAGAAAATTCGTTAAAAAAGAAAAAAGAGGGAGAGCGAGAGAGAGAGAGAGAGAGAAAGAGAGAGAGAGAGAGAGAGAGAGAGAGAGAGAGAGAAATAGAGGGAGAAAGAGAGAGAGAGAGAGAGAGAGAGAGAGAGAGAGAGAGAGAGACAGAGAAAGAGAAAAAGAGCGAACGCTCTATTCCCGCGTTGCAACATCGCAATGTAATTTACGGATTTATTAATTGCGCCTCGTGATGTACGATCGGGTCTGTTTTAAGAGCATAAATCGTTTTAATAGGATTATATCGTAGATTATATCGCGTTTATCGGTTAATCGGAATTATACATGACGACAAATCTCGAAATATTCGTACAACGGGTTAGCATCTTTTTCGGGGGCGTTCTCTCTCTCTCTCTCTCTCTCTCTCTCTCTCTCTCTGTGTGTGTGTGAACAAGCACGTGAACAACGACATTTATAATTTTTTGACAATCGCAAAAGTAAACAGCCCGGGCGATTTACCAACGGGAATGCCACGAGAGCGCGCGCACGGCCGCGAATAAGTAACATTAACAAATGCAAGGCGGCGTGAACAAATACGCGGATTTATAGACGGTAGCCGGTTTTGGCCGGGCGCCAAGCTACTTAAAATTTGAACAATACAGTGTAACGCCTCGAAAATCAATACAGGCCGATTCTCATGATTCCGCATGAACTGTGCATCATGACTCTCTCAGCGCCTGCGAGTCGCGGCGACGCGATAAAACGAGATTAGATTTATAGGCGCAAAGACGTTAATGTGAAATTACATCTCATAACGAAGCAAACGCGGCTCTCCCGCCGGGAATTACACGCAATTATTATCACTCTGCGCCACGATCGACATTATTATTATTATGATTATTATTATTATTAATATTATCATTATTATTATTATTGTTGATGATGTTATCCTCATTCTTTCGCGGGACACCGGCTGTCGTTCCGTTAAACTGCAGTCATATCAAACAAGCGTATCAAATGGCTTTTTAACGACCGGCCAATTTTCGTTTATTCACGCCGCATTAATAATATTCTCGTACCGCTCGCGCCGCGCGCCTCGAAAACATCACGACTGTTTCTACGTAAACATTCTTTTTTCCCTCCGATATTCCTCCGCTGGCGATAATATCGATGCACGGCATAATTCCGCCTGGTGTGGAAAAAATCCGGACGAGTCAGCGCTTTCAGCGCGCGGTATCTTTATGTGCTTCTAATAGCAGTCGCGGCTTCCCCCGCTCCCTCCCCGCGATAAACCCGCCGCGAAATTGACCGACTAAAGCGACCCGTTTTCGTCTATTGTTATGTAGCGCTCGTATCAAGCTTCCGGGAAGCGCGGCGTGATAATATATCGCCGACGGTAGTTATTATTCCTATTGCTCCAATATGAAGTCAGCGCGCACGCGCGCGCGCAGCTCGCCAATTAAAAAGCCCGGCCAAACGGGGCCGGGCCGCGGGAACGTAACGTTTATTAAACACGAGCGTTCCTTACGGACGCCACGAAGAAATCCAATTTCGTCGTCCGGAGGCAACGGCTTCGCGAGAAATCGCCGACAGGCTCGCATTGCTGCTCGCACAATCAACGATTCTGCTCGCTCCCTCTCTTCTTCTCCCCTCCTCCCTTCCTCCCCTCCTCACTCTCTGTCTCTCTGTCTCTCTCTCTCTTTCTCTCTGCCAGACTTGGCGTAAGCGGTGTACACGGGCGTTTTTATCTAGCTAACCGCGACTGTGCGGCGTGCGCAATCAGAGAGGCGCCCGTTGACTCGTGACGCTTCCGGTCCAGGCTTCCGGTCCGCGGAACCGCACCGTTTCCGTTCGGCTGCCCAGCCCACCGATCCCGACCGCCGACCCGTCGTGGCGTGTATCGTGGCCCCGCCGCGTCCGCGAGGAGCAGTATCGAAATCAGTGGCGGTGCTTCATCACGAGAATGCAACGACGGAATACTTGCGCGCGCCCGGATAATTAGTTCCAAGTGCTGCTCGGCCGTGATTAGTCGGGGGGAGTCGTTGCCGCCGTGCGTGTGATCCGCTGAGCAATGTCGATTATTTAAGCCGCCCACGAGAGCCGACCTGCGCGAGGGAGGATTAACGATCGGGAAAGGTGCTGTAATCGGTGCTGCAAGTTCGCCAAAGTAACTCAACGGTGCGCGCGCGGGCGCGCGCGCGCGAGAGGAGAGAGAGAGAGAGAGAGACGGAAAAAAAAGTCGCACACTCGTCCCGCTCTAAGATCCTCGACGAGTGTCCGCGCTCTCTGGGCGATCGTGAGGAATGGGTGGGTGCCGACGCTTTGAAGCTGGTGCTTGATCTCTTCACGGTCTCAATGCCGTTTAAGTAGTCGCGCGAAGATGCGAGACGTCGCGTGTTTCGGTTCGCCAAGAATCGCCAAGATTTCTCGCATCGCGCCGGACGCGTTCGAGATCTGGTCGTACGCCGGTGTTAAACCAAGTCTCATCGTCACACGGTCCTTTGATTATATTCCACGATATAACATTCCACGATATAACATTCTGTCCTCCCGTCGCACGTAGCGCACCGCAGTGAGCTCATCAAGACTACGACTTTTTCTCTCCTCCTCGGCCACGCATATTTGAGAGATTCTCGCAGCCATATACGTTCTTACGTGCATGTTTCTTTGCGATGTATATCTGGCAGATTCGCGATGTATATTCGCATCAGGAGTCGCGGTCGTCCGCAATTTGTGCTCAAAAGCCCAGCTTCGCAGCGCACACCGCGCTATCCCTAACGAGGATGTGATATTCATGTTACGACAAGAGAGAGAGAGAGAGAGAGAGAGAGAGAGAGGGAGAGTGAGAGTGTGAGAGAGAGAGAGAGAGAGAGAGAGAGAGAGACGGTAACAAATGATACGCGTATCGCGTCGAGCGTAGGAGGACGACAAAGTACGTGCACGTATCATGAGGATACTCGTAAGGTTGAGGTCGCGATGACTCAGTGTGCACGGCTGCTAATCTGATCGGTGGTCCGGCCAGATAATTGCGGTCGATCATCACGGGCGAGTGTGAGGGTGGGAGGGGGAGAGTGCAGTGAGAGGGAGGAAGTGGTAATCGGTGCGCCAGGTGGATGCGGCTGTATCTGCGGCCGTGATACGCGAAAATGGCGGTTGCACCCGGTAAGAATAAATTGAAAATGGGCAGTGCGGGCCGATACTACGGTGCTTATCTCATCTACGACGTGGCGAACTCATGCCTCGCCGCCTTGCACGCCAAGATGCCTCCTCCGGTGGTCGTCACGCGAACCAACCCTCCGTCTCCCGTGCACGTCCAGAACCCCCGTAAGTTTTCTTCGTCCTTTCTGCGTTTCTCCGTTTTTCTGTGTGCGACTGCTGCGGTGCTTTCGCACTGTGTGTGGCGCGACGGCAGATGCCCGATTCCCTCCATTTCCCCCCGCGTCTTCAGCAATTAAATTCTCCCCGGCCCGGCCCCGCGCGGCCGGGTGAGTCGCCAAGGATTCGTGATTCGGGGGGGAGTGTGACGTGTAATAATGCGACGACGGGATATTTAGTAAATTGTTTCACGGGTCTTTCTCAGACTCTTTCTCTCCTCCCTTCTCGCCGGTGCCGCTGCCGTCGGCGTCGCGCGCCAATCACCGACGGCGAGGGATCGGTTTTAATTATAAAACACGAAGAAAAATGATCGCTGGAGCGCGCGCTCGCGTTCGGCTGCTGTTCTGGCGGAATAAATGCGGCCGGTTGACTTTGCACGAAATAAATCACATGTAAATCAGGAGAGACCGCCGTAGGAGGACACGTTCTAACCGTCAGTTCCATGAGATATTGGGCGTCGGACGCAAAAATAGCCGGATCGTTTTCCGTCGTTACTAAAATATGAGAGCCCGTTCGGACAGTTAACGGCAGGATCTTTCCGGTTGCATGTTTCGAGCCGATTAGGACCAACTGACACACACAGCCGCGCGGCGAAAGAACGGGCTAGATTAGGGGCGGCCGGATGCGCGGGAGAATAAAAAGACACAGCGCGATTTCAACGCGGGAGAAGATTCTTGTTAACATTATCAGGACGATTCTCGGGCGGTCGGGTGATCGCGTACCGCACGTGCACCAACAACCCGGACCGTCCGAAATGCGCGAAAATTCGTATCTCGAAGGGATATATTTAGGTAGGGTGCATTCGTTGCGCGCCGCGTCACGTAGGAGCGCAGGCGTGTAATTACACGGCGCTGGGTTGCATTCAGGGTTACGATATTCTTAATTGCATCGGTGTAATGCGAGGAAACGCTCGCGCGCGCGCGCCTCGCCCGCCGACGCCGACGACGACGCCGTCGTATTTCTCCGCGCGGTCTAGGGCGCGATTGCGCCGCCTGCATCTTTAATTCGCCAGACAGACGAGGTCGGCGCGAAGCGTGGCGTTCTCGAAAAATTCGCATCAATCGCGCGAAGTCGGGCGCAGCGCGCGCGCGCGCGCTACGCTCGACAGTCTCTCTCGCGCCGGTTTCCGCACAAACGACTTTTAAGGCAATATCGATAACATTAAATATTCACTAGCGAAATACGTCCAAGGCTGATGTCTTATTCAGAGAAATGGCGGCGTAAGAGCGCGCGAGTGCGGCGTGCATTATTCGCAAAATGGCGGCATAACCTTAAGCTGCGCCGATGCGTGCTGTAAACTGTTTTCAGCTCGCTGCTGCGAGCTGCATCGATGTGTAGCCGTACGTGTCTACGGTGCCTACAGTATCGCGTCACGGACTAATACCGCGATGGTTAGTAACGTAATTCGAGGTCACGCCTCTTTCTCCACTTTATGGCTTCGGCTGATCTCTCGCGGAGGGCAGCGCGAATGTCTCGCTGCGTCGCGCGAGAATCCTCGTTCCTCACACGATTGCCGCTTTTCCGTAACTTTCCGCGACGCGGCTTCTTTGTGTCACGTGTAGTCACACTCGCGTGAGATTGGAATCCAACTGCGTCGCTTGAAGCAAATGAGGAGAAAAATGCGATTATACGGCGCGATTACTTATTTAATCTCGTCAACGGGAAAGAGCGACTCTCGTCGGTGTCGCGCGCATGTGTACGTTTGTATATTCGTGGCTTCGCGTTAATCGCGTATAAACGTCCCCTGACGTCTCACGCCAAGAGACGTTTCTTTTTTCTCTTATCCTTCTCTCTCTCTCTCTCTCTCTGGATATTCGCCATCGACCGACGATACCGATAGATAGCGCGAGATAATACGCGACAAACTTAATATTACATCGACATTCGGGATGTCGGGGCGCGCTTCTCCCCTTCGCCCCCTAAGCCCTAGCCGACACCTACTTTCGCGCCCCTTGTCATATTTTATTTCCTTCCTTTCCCTTTACTTCCAACGGCCGACGGCAGGTGAGGAAGTAAGAAGGCATAGATGCCGCGCGGCGCGAGAAAGGGTGGAAACACCCTATGAGACGGGATAGCGTGTCTGTTTTGATTTATAAGAATTCGCCACGAACCCCTAACCCACCTTTCTAAGTCTGGCCTCACCCCCGAGCTCTCATAGATCGAGCTAGATCAACCCCCACCCGTCGACCTATCTCGCGCGTGAATAATAGGCAGATACCCTCTACTACCCCCGTCGCTTCACCAACCTCGCCACGATTTTCTTCTCTCATTCCACCGCCCATCGCGCTCTCTCCCTCGCCCTCTCTCTCTCTCTCTCTCTCCCCCCCTCCCTCCCTCCCTCCCTCCCTGGCTCTCTCTCTCTCTCTTTCTCGCTTTTTCCCGCTCGCTCTTTTTTCATTCGTCTCTCTATCGCGTCCCGATCGCGCGCCGATCGTTCTTCTCGCGAACGACGGACGAGCTTCATCTCGTCGCTGGTCAATGAAACGATCTATCAACGTTTGTGCCAGAACAAGAACTGTTACAAAACATTAGCGAGTCATGAAAGATTTTGCATCGCTGCCCGTTCCGCGAGGGTATACACGGATCGGGGACACGTCATCAATCTTTTTACTTCGCGCGCGCGTCGGTCCGGTTCCAGCGCGGCTGGAGATGAGTCGTGATATCCGAGAGACGAATCGCGCTAATTTGCAGGTGTCGCGCTCTCACATTGATAAATAGAAAGTATCGTTTTGATCACTCGCGCCTTCTTTTTCCCCCTTGTCACTTTTTGCCTCCGACGAAAATAATTACGCGGGTCATGATCCATGATGGTACAATTCTGTATCAAAACGAATGAGAGAGAGAGAGACGGAGAAGCAGCAACGTGTTTCCGCTTGCATCGCGAATTGACGCCAAATGTAATTACATGCAAAAACAATTTGCGGCCAGTTAGAATGGCCGCTCATTTGCGAAAGAACTCTCGCGGGATCCGCCGCGTAATACCGAATGCATACCGCGCGCCGGTCGACGACAGGAAGCGAAATGTCTGCAAACTTTTTCAATACGCGTTCGCCGGCCTACTTATTTTCTCAATGGGACTTTCTCACAACGGACACACCCTCTGTCGTTGCGCCACAGCTGTCGGGGCTCTAATCTACCCCGTGATTATTATACGTCTCTCGAAAGACCTGCTGCCCCGGCTTACTCATCGATTGCCATAACGCCATAAAAGTGATGCCGCCGCAGCAGTGTCGGTTCGCCGACCTTTCAGCGGGAGGAGAATAAAAAACGAACGCGCAAGCGCGAGGACGCACAATTGCGCGTCGGAGGAATTTCGCGCGTATCCCCGCGATACGATGATTTTGAAGACGGATCTCTCAGTGTCCGTCGCAGTGTCCTGGTGAGAGACATCTTGGATTCTTCTGCGCGATCTCTCCGGCGCAAATTTTCCGTTGCAAACAGCCCGTTCCCTCGACATACGAATGTTCACGCTTGCCTCCTCGCAAAATCTCATGTAATATGCCGTGTGTGTGTGTGTGTGTGTGTGTTTGTTTGTGTGCACGCCAGCGCTGTTCGAGGCGGACGAATGCATCGTAAATGCTGGCAGATGCCAAATTATTCACCGGCACACACTCGTATAATTATTATTGTACAATTTCCCGGCGATGTATCGCGCGCGTGCTGTCGTTATTCCGCCCGTCATCGGCCACTGTCATACCCTCCGAACGTGCAATTTTTTCCCGCATAACTCTCACGAACGCGCGCGCGAGGCGCATCGATCGATTTCTCGCGGACTTACAGCTTTGGCGCCTGCATGCCGAAACGAAATGCGTATGCGATGCAGCCGAAAGGCGCGCGCGCGCGTTTTACGTGCCGCTGCGTGAAATCTCGAAATGCTTGCGTTGTCAATTAAACGGCAGAGAGGATTAATAATAATCTGAACGGGACGACCCGCCGTTGGTTTCTCTCTTTTTACACATCTCGACATTGTACGCGATATTTTTGTTCTCTCTGTCATTCTGTAAATTATACACGAGGCGCATATATTAATTTTATAAATTAAGACAACGGCGTCGACGAGACACGAAGCGCTCGACCGGTTAATTTATTGGCAAGTAACACTACCCAACTGTCACTCACCGATTCCAATGAAATTTGCCATGCACGTAGAACATTGAAAAATATTGAATACCTGTTTTTTTTCTATATCGGCTGACGACGTATTTAATGGTGGAAATCACCCCTTGATCCCTGAATATGAAAGCACCATTTCAACTTTTTATACATGTTACATGTGATTTCCGTCAAACTTGTCTTCCATTGACCTAGTAAGTCAGTACAGGGTTTTTAGGGTCGCTGATTACGAATCTAAAAGATAAAATTACAAAATTCAAGATGGCGGATCCAATATGGCGGACCGAAATTCTAAAAAGATGGCTGATTCAAATCAAACTTTGGTATCTGGAGGTTTTTGGGGCCTTTAATTATGAATCTGGAGATAAAATTACAAAATTCAAGATGATGGAATATGACGCAATATGACAGATCGAAATTTAACTAGTGAAGGATGATATTGCCTCAGGCAATTACATTTACTGAATTTAACAGTGAATCGATATTCAAAATTGACCTGTCGCGTCAGTTCCAAAAGATTATTATCCGTCAGTATCCGAGCGGAATATGTAATGATATTCTGACGTATCTTGATAAGATATAGATATAGATATCTTGATCTCTTATACCTTATATTTATTCATTTATTTATATTCTATTTATTTATATATTTGTACATATTCATTTATATTATTTATCTAAATTCTGGACTTGAACAGCAAAAAACCTATTAATGTTCAAAACATTGATCTTAACGTCCAGAAAATTTATATAATATCCTTGAAAGTTTACAGTAAACCTTCTTAAAAATCTTACAAGTAAAACACATTACAATAATAATAATAATAATAATAATAATAAAGTGCGACAAACGAATTATATTTTGACTTCCAACCTCAGATTCGTAATTAGAGGCCCCAAAATCCTCCAGATACCAAAGTTGGTTTGAATCAGCCATCTTTTTACAATTTCGGTCCGCCATATGGGGTCCGCCATCTTGAATTTTGAATAATTTTATCTCCAGATCTGTAATCAGCGACCCTAAAAACCCCTTACTGACTAATTCAATGGAAGAACAAGTTTAACGATAATCACATGTAGTATGTAGTAAAGGGTTGAAATAGTGCTTTCATGTTCAAGGATCAAGGGGTGATTTCCACCCTTAAATACGTTGTCAGCCGATATAAAAAAAAACAGGTATTCAATATTTTTCAATGCTCTACGTGCATACCAAATTTCATTGGAATCGGTGAGTGACAATTGGGTAGTGTTACTTGTGAGAAACTCGCGCCGCTCCGTCGCCAATTTTGGGTCGTCGCGCACGCGGCGATATTCCGCGGTTGATGACGCGCGGCCATTAAACGTTCGTCAGTTTTGAACGGATTAACCGATCGCGACGCGGATCGATGTTACGCAGAATCCGCCGTCGCCGCGTCAAGGCCCCGGTGTGCCTCTGTTATCCGCCCGCCTGTCTTTATCTTAATTAAAACGAACAAGTGAGTCGCGAAGGTCGCTCGTAAAGCATCGCGTCTGATTACAGAAACAATACCTTGTTAACCACCCACCGGCGATCTGCCAATCACCTCCGCAGGTGAGAGCAGTCGCGCCGCGCTACTTGGAAGCCCCGGGACTTCACGGCATTTGTGCAATCGTCGTAATCCCGCTGGATATCGTTCTGCCGTGGATGCAATAATAACGTGGTTGCGCGATTGTCACGACTCTCGCGGTCGCGTCAGCTCGGCTCTCGCCCGCAGCGCCGAGAAGAACGCTTTCTCGCGCGGACGCGCACGCGAGAATCGCAGTGAGTGCGAATTTTCACGCCGATTTTAGCGCGATCGTTGACGACGTACGAGTATAATGTTGCAAATAAAATTTATTTATTTTACACGCACGCGCGCGCGCGCGCGCTGTGTGCGTACGTGTAAAATGAAATTTCCATGTACGATGTAAAATTTATTTTCACTCGTTTATCAATGCGTAAAATTGACTTTTACGTTTTCGCTGTATTTAATGTACATTTCAAATAAGTTGTACATCCATGTCATATTTAAAGCGATAGAGGAGGGAGGGAGGGAGAGAGCAGCGAGGGGACAACACGAAACTCCCGGAAAATTATTGCGGCCAAATAACAGCAACAAGGGCGCGCGATTTACTTTCTGTACACCGCTCTCTGTACGTTTTAAAATAACAATCCAATTTCCGTGCGGGCACATTTTATACACATACTCGCGGATATTTGCGAGGTCAAGCCCGAATTACTCCCACGGGGATGCCGCCGCCGCCGCCCCCCCCTCCCCTCTCCCCCGGGTTACCTCCTCAAAATTGCTTTGCATAACGTATTTGTGTAAGATACAAGGGATCCCCCAAAAGAAGAGAAAAAAATTATTCCCCCGTTAAGATAAAAAGAGCTGCACATAATATTTCTTCGTTATTACTTCCCGGCCGGGCCGGAGGAATTCGGGATTTCACGGGCGCGAGAGACCCGCGGACGTCCCTTTATACCTGGCCCTGCCAGCGCGTACAACGCGCGTCCCACGCGAAAAGCGACCATCGACGAGCTGGATGAAATAATAGAGTCGTAAAAATAAGAGCACGCGTGACTCGCATCACGCTGAAATCCGTTGACAATATGCCGCGCGCCTATCGACGCGGTCTCGCGAACGTGCGACGGCCATGGCACATATCGTCGTGCAGCAATTTCCGCGGCGATTCGTCGGGTTATCGACGCGACGTCGACGACGACGTACGCCCTCGCAGTGACGCGGCACTTTCACGTCGCAATTACGGCGAATACATAATAACGACCGGTCGAAACGTGTCAAAGCTTTTTTCCGCGCGCGCGTTACGTCACGCGCATCTAATTAGCGCGCAGCGCCAATGTTCGAGCAGATCGCGGGGCCATTACAGCCGATTGCTTTGCCGAATGCATGCGCGTTGCAAGCGCGACGTAAGAACGCGTAACGGCTGCTCTCGTCGCGATTAATTGTTCCACGCTGTTCGCACAACACGAGTTATGCGGCCGAGCTTGAAGAAATAACTTGCGCAAGCGACTTGCCGCGCGACGCCCGCAACTTACACGCCGCTCACGGTATTTACGGGACGGTCCTCCTTCCGCGTACGGGAAACGCGCGGAAGATTATTCACGCGCAACAGTAACAACCGGAGGACGCCGAAGCCATTTTTCAGCGGCAGAGTTTCACTTGATATAATGGCAGATCGTCGTCGGCGGGGCCGCAGCCGCCGTTCAGCGATTTTATGAGATGTGAAATTAAGCTCCTAACTGCCGCCGGTCATTTTTTACATCCAAAATAGAGCCGCGGCGCCCTTCGGAAGCCGCGGGGCGGCGGGCGGGCGGGCGGGCGGGCGAGCGCGCGCGCGGTATCGACGTGGAAAATCAATATCGGTCTGAGAACTCGCGACTGGCGTAAACAGCAAAATGTTTTGGTATGCTAAACGGAAACTTTCGTACGCGCGCTATTGATTGACGCGCCGACGACGCGTCAATAGACACCGCGACTCAATTATCGAGAGACCGCTTTCGATTCTGTCTCGATGCGTACTCTTATTGACTAACATCCTGCTTAGCGCGTTCACCGCGACTCGCGCGCACAAGGGAAATCTCATTTGACTGCATCAAAATTTCACGCGCCGAACCGCGCGCGATTCCCCGCGCGCAACGCTCGACGGCTGCGACGTCTTTCGTCAGGAACGACGATCTTTTCCGGTATTTCTCTCTCTCTCTCTCTCTCTCTCTCTCTCTCTCTCTCTCTCTCTCTTTCTCTCTCTCTTCCTGGTGATCTCGCAGTCGCGCCCTGTTAATCGTGTTTATTTGAGCGAAATCAAGCGAATTATACGCGTCCCTCCACGAAGATCGAGCGGAAGAACGTTCGCCGTGATAACGTTCGCTTTGTGCGCGGAACTTACGACGCAACTCCACGCGGGAGTTCGCTTTTTTTGCGAAACGCGACACTTCCCGGTAAAAATGGATTTCTCGCGAGTCGGCCTCACCTGTCGGAATACCCTTCCGCCAACAACGACGAACAAACCCTCTCTTTCGCGCGACGCGCGGTAAATATTATTATTATTATTACTGCTTATATTACGCGGCGTAAACGCGCAAGTTATTCCATATAAACGTCACGTACTCGTAGAATGCGCATGTCAAAGAGCAAAGAAACGTTGACGGGCCGATCCGTGCGACATATTCTACCTTTGATATGTTAAACTTTCAGTCACTCCTTTCTCGAAAATCATTCGAGAACTTCCCCGTCCGCAATTTCCGTTTCATGGGTTTCCCTTCGTCCTTCGACAAATTCGTCCTGCCGCCACCTTCTCCCCCGCGCATTCTCGGCTTGCCCCCCTCCCCGCCCCTTTCATCCTCTCGCCATTCTCCTTTGCGTCCCTCATTCATCTCTACTTATGCTACCTCTTTTATCCCTTGGCGAACTTAGCGGAATCTCCCGCAGCTCGCTGCATCCAGCAGATTCGTTTCCTCCCGCCTCGGCTGTTCTTGCCAGCGTCGTCGCTTAATTACCAGCCGTTTAGGTCTTAATTGTTAATTTAGCGCGTTACGTTATTCTTCGCGATGCTCGTTAAAGGTGAAAATGCGGGTCGGTTACGTCGCGAGGCGGGGAAATGAGATTTCTCTCTTGAGAACCGCGAAACGGAAACGAGAAAAACAGAGGAGACAGACCGGCAAAAAGAAAGGGGGAAAAAAAGTGGAGAGGACGGAAGGCCGGCGCGTTTTAGCGCGAGTATGCCGTTAATGGAGCGTTGTAAAATGTAGACGGCGGGGGTATAACTACGAGGCTACGTAGCGAGATAAGACCGGCGAGAAGATAGCGGGTTTACTACTACGGGATCTTAACAAGTCGCCGCGCGATCCGCCGCGCGTCTTTGACAAACCGTCACCATTACCACATCCGAGAGTGGAAAAGTAGCCATAATTCCACACATTGTCCTCTCTCCCGGTAGCGGCTAGCCGCGGGCTAGCGCGATCGCTACGCTTCTCGCCCGATATATACATCAAGTACACCCGGTAGAGCCGCGCTCTCGCGAAACTCCCTCAGAGCGTAATGCAGATGGACGCGAATCGGTACTCGCGACACATCTCGCCAACACACTCTTGGCCAGCTGATCAAATATTAATCGCTTTGTTCGTTAAACAATATGCGTCTACGTGCGCGGCGAGACATTTCGCTAGTCGCGCGAATTTCAACAATTTTTCCGTCCCATTCTCTCTCTCTCTCTCTCTCTCTCTCTCTCTCTCTCTCTCTCTCTCTCTCTCTCTCTCTCTCTCTCTCCCTCCCTCCCTCCTTCTCTCTCTCTCGCATCGGCGAGAGCCGAATTGTGTGCTACTTTCGGAAAGTTGGAAACCCCTATTTGTCAAGCCACCCCGGGACTCGGTTTTCCACATCGATGCGCCAATAATTCGATCACGATTTTAAAACTAAATTCACGTCTCCAACGGGAACTGCACGTTAATGGTCAAGGTCCTCTCGTTAGACCGGGAACGTTATTTTCTCTATATATTTCAGGGTCGAGCAGGTAGTTTCTCGCCCTTTCCTCACTCTCTTCCGTTCTCCTTCGTCGTCCCTCTTGCTCGCGCCCGCGTTCTCTCCTCTCCCCCCCTCCTCTCTCTCTCTCTCCCCCTCTTTCTTCCTCCGAAAGTCCGAAGGTAAATATTTCGGTCACGTAGTAGCCATCGTTCTCTCTCAAATACCGGAGCTTGCAAGCTACGCGCGCTCAGTGCACCGCTCTGAGTGATATTTTGCTATTTAATCCTCTCTCGATGTTCAACGCGGTTTCGCGCCCACACCCGCTCTCTCACTCTCTCTCACTCTCTCTCTCTCTCTCTCTCGCTTTCTCTCTCTCTCTCTCTCTCTCTCTCTCTCTCTGCACGTTTTCCATGCTCGGCGGCCTTTCTTTAATTTCCAAGGGAAGACATCTCCTCCTCCTCGGCGGCCCCGGCAGCTTCTGCTACATCAAGCGATGCGGCAGCCTCGGGAAGCCGTTTCCCGACAGCGTAACCATCCACCTTCAACCCCGCTCTGAATCCGAACGACGGCAGCGACGGCTTGGTCCGCGGGTTACACGAGTGACCCGTCGGCGATTTTTCTTGGGCAAGTCCCGGTCTTTCCTTCCAGTCGCAGCGCTCTGGACAATTCTCCCACCTTCCTTTTCGACCCATTGTTATCTACCGCCATTGTCATTCGTCGCACGAGCGACCCGCCCGATAGCGCGGAACGGATTAAGCTGTCTTTGTCAATGATATCCAGGAATGGGGGGGGGGAGGGAGGGGTCGACCTCTCGACGCCCATCGAAGCTATGCAATTAATGTCAATCGGTCCTGACCGTGTTTTGTTCCTTTCCGCTTTTGCGGCGTCATCGTAGCGCCGAGAGAGCCGAGTGGAGTCGAGTCGAGTCGAGATGCCGCGTCGACTCGGCCGCCGTCGAGCGGCAGCCGCAACATCCCGAGTGAAATTAAGTCCGCGACTTGTGTGTGAGACCCCGGCCTCGAAAACGAGAACCGGGCTTTATTATGGAAGTTGCTCGGAGACTACGCGCTAAATCACCGCGCGTACGTGTGCGCGCTCTGTAGCTTGTATTGATTTCTACGCGTTACTTGAATAAAGTCCACGATGCGAAAGGGGAGAGCCGCGCCGCGTTCGTCTCACCCTTTTGTCCGCTCGCTCCTACGTACGTGGAGCGCTCCAGATTGAAGGCTTTATGCCGCCGTAGCGGCATGATTATATCAAAATATTCAATTGTCGTTCTCGTTTTTCACACGCAAACACACACGCACACACATACCACGTGGGGAGAAGGAAAGAGAGAGAGAGAGAGAGAGAGAGAGAGAGAGAGAGATTGTGTTGATGTTAATCTCTCCAGGCCACGCGTAACTTTAAAATAACGCGATCCCACGGTAAAGGAGAGAAGTTTATTCCGACCCGCTGTGTCGTTACCTTTCAGCAACGCCAGCAGCGCTGCATTAGCAACGCATTGACCCTGATTCCTACGGGCGAAATTTTTTCTTTTTTTTTTGCAGTAATGCCTCTCTGCCAGAGTTAAGACATATTTTGCACTATAAAATCAACGGAGCGGAGAATATTCTCACGTGCCGCCGTTCTTTTAACCTTTAAAGGTCGAGACGTGATGGGCGGCGAGAGAAAGAGAAAGAGACAGAGCGAGAGTGCCGCAGCCCGCCGGCCGGCGGAGAGGGAGAGAGAAGGAGAGAGTAATTATGCGCGGGGTCGACTATGAGCACCTTAAATTGCTCGGATGCACATCGTGATGAGCGTCGGGCCGGGCGGGGGAACTTTATTAGCGCGGCGGGTTCTATTTATAAACTAATAGTGATTTATAAACAGCGGCCAAACAATGGCGCGACGTGACCATGAATCACCGCGGCCCGAGTGAAAATCGCGCGGCGCGCCACCGCCACCGCCACCGCCTCCTTTTCCTCCTCCTCCTCCTCCTCCTCCTCCTCCTCCTCCTCCACCTCCTCCACCTCCTCCGGCGGCGGCAGCGGTGGCGAGCGAACACGTTAAGTCTTCGCGAAAATTAAAGAGCTTTCGCGAAAATTACGAGCGACATAGAAAACCACGGGCGCGGTAACGTCAGGACTTGCATACCATTTGCAACAAATTACGGAAGGAATGTTGAAGTTTGGACAGTTCCAATTTAGTCCGTGCCGCCTGACACGACCGTGTGCTTTGGATCGCTTTCGCCGGCGTTACACGTATTGAACAAAACGTATCGCAATTTGGCAAGCGCAGCCAGACAGGTATTGGTGGCGTACGAATAGTCGGACTATTCGCGCGCGCGCGAACAGAGAGAGAGAGAGAGAGAGAAAGCGAACGTTGGCTTGACGCTGATATAATTCGAATCTTGCAGCGGGTAGACGCGGAGAGAGAACGTCTCGCTGCACGTTCCTTCGCAATAGACACGTCGCAATGTTCGAAGTTCGATTAAAAGCGCGCGTTGATATGTGGCGGGGGAGCGAGGGGGGAGCTGTTGCGAAGTTTCAGAACGATTCGGCAAGACTCGTTGTCTGTGCAACGGCACGTGAAACAATAGTCGCTCCTTAATATATCTCGCGTATATCTATTTGCATGTTCCAAACCGATGTTCGCCAATGACTCTCTCGCACGCTCAGTGCGGAGATACCTCCCGCCCCCCCCTCCCCTCCCCTCCCCCGAGGACGCCTTTCGCGGGATTTTCCGTTTCATAATTTTACCTCCGGATCGTAACTTGCGTAAAATATTAGCGGGTTGCGCGATGCGCGACGGAAGTTGCTGAGAACTTCACTTCGCTCCAAGTTAAATGGAAAACAAAGTTTTATTATCAATTTACACCGTTGAAGATTACTCGCGACGCGGCGCGGGCGCGGCGGGGGAAAAAGGGACCGCTTTCCCTCATCGCCTATAAGCTATCGATATTCCGTTATTTACGAAGTGAATCGACTCTGCCGCGCGTATTAACAAGAGACAACGAGATAGAGAAAGAAACAAGGGAGGGGGGAGAGAGAAAGAGGGAGAGAGAGAATATGTACGTAAAGTTTTGTCAATCTTAATCAAGATCTCGCGAGGGGGGGGGGGGTATACGTTGCGAGCTGCGAACAGCCCAGCCCGCAGCCGATCCTCGCCCGTAAATGGTCAAATTCGAGAAAAAGGAGAAAGATGACGAGAGAGAAGCAGAGGCTCGCTCGCTCGCTCGCTCGCGCGCCACGTTCGTTTCCCATCCCCCGAACTCACCACTTTACCCTTTTTATTCCACGGGATAGATAAACGGCGTTTCGTGTCCCTTGGAATAACCGGCTGCGATACTGCGGCATGAAATTGGACGACGCTGTCACAAGAATCGCATTAGTCGTCGGGCGTAGCGTGCTGGAAAGTGCGCACACAAGCTAATTACAGGACAACACGAATGTCTCTAATTACTTTTATTCCAATTCCAACGAAATTTGTTGAAGCGGGATTCCCCGCGGACGTGTATATCTATAATGCGCCGCCCCGGTGTGGCGTGGCGTGGCGTGGCGCGGTGCGGCGCGGCGCGGCGCGGAGGAGGAGGGGGGAGAGGGGGAGGGGGGGAGACGCATACAGGGTGCAGTAAGTGCGCTACGTACGCGCGTGTACGCGCGGTTCTACGTGCCTAGCGGTGCACAGCTATCGGCCAGCGGCGGCGGTATCGCTATTAAAATTCGCGATCGAGGGTAATCCGCAAATTGACCGAAATCTCGATGACAAAGCAGCGACAGCGTTCATCGGGGCAATTTCATAGGGTCATGGGCACGCATGGCCGTAGCACCGTTCAAACTCGGTCACGCCGGACCGAGAGGCTTGATTTCCATCGATGGGATCGGCAGGCCCCCCCTCCCCCGTTCCTTCCGCGATTCCCGGCTGCGAGGGATGCGCGCGATTCCTCGGTTCCTTCATGTCGGATTTTCCGAAAAGTCCAAACGCGCCGCGAACGATCCAACGCGACATCAGTCATCTCTCAGAATCATCGCAGAGATTTGATGCTTTTATGCTTTGCTACCGCATTCATCGTGGATTTTTGCCCGACGTTTCGTCAACAGTTCAGCTCGCTTCTTCACAAGCCGAAGACAAGCTGACGAGTCTTCTGCTTGTCGCTATCCCCGAAGAAGCGAACTGGAACGTTCACGAAGTGTCGGAAAGAAATCCACGATGATCGCGGTAACCAAGCCGGAAACCCAACCAACCCGCGAGCAATCGTCATAAATGATCTCGCGTTAAAATGTACGGAGAATGTACGCGACCTGGCCTATACACTTTGATAACTGCCGCTCGCTCTTACTGTCGAGTTCTCAGCGCTCTTGCACACCGTGTGACACAACCGGTTCGATAACGCGATAGTCACTTTACTCGGGTGTACTTATGGACTTGTCCGAAGAGAGACGCGCAGGCGGAAGTAACACGGATATAATAATTTATCTTGTTCCGGAAGATTAAAGTCTCCCATTACTGGGCAAGAGGGAAGGTAAAGAAAAAAGGAAGAAAAAGAAAAGAAACAAATAAGATAGGCGACGACGTCGAGTAAGAAGTTACTCAGGAGGCTATCTGAAAATAGAAGTCGCTCACCCTTCGTGGGACATGGCAGACGTCTTAAACGAAACTCAGATACTGATAGGATACTGGATAGGAAAAGCTGGTGCTCGCGCGGAATTGCTTTACTCTTCAGGGACGACAATCCCGTTCGTCTCGCTGGCATGCAATCGAGTCATTCATGCAGGTCGGCACACCGGTCTACTGTCTCCGCTATTAAGTTGTTTGTTCAACGATTTGGATCCGTATGTATGCGAGAGCGAGGTGCAGATGGGATCAGTTTTCAAGCCAAATATACCTTAGTCCCTCGCACAGTTGTCGTCGCCGATACACAGCAGGTCTCGCGAGCGACGCCGGAGATGCGTCGCGTCGGTAATCAAGCCGCGCGCGCGGCTTGGCAACGCACAACGTGGGGCCAGATGACATCTTTTGGTTGAAAATTCTCTAGAGACCTGAATTTCCAACCGATCATCGACACCAATGGGTGAGGTTGATCCTGAATAAATTCCGAAGAGATCTGTCTTGCCAAAATTTAAAAAGAAATTTTTTTCTCGAATTACTAGCCCCGAAAGAGGCAAAATTATCGTTAAACGCGAGAAACTTGTGAAATACTCATTATTCGACACTTATTTCTATCCAATAGCGTGTTCAGTGGATTGAAACTATGAAACCAATCAACAGCCACCTCGAGATTTATCGATCTTGAACCAGAAACCCATTAACCCAAAACTCATATGCCCAAAATACAAAAACATCAAATACAGATCCGTTAAGCACAAAACCGAGGGATTTTAATCCTTGATTCTTTCTTAATGTGGGCTGTAGCTGATGAGCTTTGAAATTCTGAGTTTTCTAAAAGGTGATTATAAGTTCTGGGGACTCGCGCATCTAGTATCCATAGACTCGAACCCATTGAGGTCGAACCCAAGACACTGTATTTTAAACGATAAACTTTTAAGACAAACCCTAAACCCACGAACCGATAATTTTTTTCAAAATTTCAGCTGGACAGATCTCTCTGAAATTTATTCAGGATCAACCTCATCCATTGGTGTCGATGATCGGTCGGAAATTCAGGTCTCTAGAGAATTTTCAACTAAAAAATGTCACCTGGCCCCACTGTGCAACGGTCAATTTCGATCGAGTCGGTGTTTTATTGAAATTTCATTAGCGGCACTTGCGTATTTTTCTTTCAGGATAACGTACAAAAAGAGAAAGAGAGGGTAGGAGGGAGGGAGAGAGGGAGAGAGATAGATAGAGATAGAGAGAGAGAGAGAGAGAGAGAGAGAGAGAGAGAGAGAGAGAGAGAGAGAGAGAGAAGAGCCCGAGGTAACACAAAGAAAAGAAAAAAAGACCACGTGAGAGAACGAGTGTCACGTCGCGACGTTTACACTTGCTTCCGTTTTCCGGTTTACACTCGAAGCAAGGTCGACTTCATTTAAATATTTGATTTCAATGCATAAGGACTTGATAGTCGCGCGCTCTGCGCTTCCAACCGCCGCCGCGCGCCGCCCGGATACGCCGCGCTCGCAAACGCTCCGCGCTTTATATTTAATTGACACTCGCCGGAGCGGCGGAAAGATAAAGGTAGCAGGCTTCAAAGAACGATGAAATTAACGCGTGTCGCTTTAATTCGCTGCCAATTCCGCTTTCTAACGCACGTGGCCGTCACGCGTGCGACAATAATCGCTTCGTTTGCGCACTAATGAAATTATATCTCGCGACGCGAGCGTTGTCATTAATGCCGCGGCTAATCTCCGCGGGCGACGAGTTGGACGAGCAATAATTCGGCGACGGCGCGACGTTAGCACGCGCGCGCGCGCGTATGAAAGGAAAATCGAACGGGAAATATACGGAGGGCGGCGAGAGTTCGGCGAGAGAGCGAGCGAGCGAGCGAGCGAGCGAGCGAGCGAGCAGTGAAAGATCGGCTTCCGTAGGTCTAGCGTTTTTGTAAGTCTGCGGTCGTCTACTTTACGTTGGTCAAAGGAAGTGCGCGCGCGGCGAGGTTGCTTTTTAGCCCTTCCAGTTTTTCATCACGGGTTCAAAGAAGATATTATGTGAGTAGAAAAAGAGCGCGAGAGCGAGAGCGAGACCAGGCGGTAGTCCATTCCCCTCCGTCCCGTTTAACCGCCGCCCTCGTCCGCGCGCCCCCACCCCCCTCCCCTGCCCTCCCCTGCCCCTCCGCCGCTCCTTTCTTCGGGTGGTATTTGAAAATACCCTCGCTCGGAAGCGCGGGGGCTCGGTAAGCGCGGGTTGGAAACTTTGATAGGCGACCACCTAACCACCTTAGTCGGGTTGGTAATTCAAACAAAGCTAGCCCCGTAGTGAACCCGCCGGATCCATAAATCGGTAAAACGAGAGCAAAACGCGTAGATTGAAGAAAGTTGGAAGGTAATAGATAGGGTGGAGTAGGCGTCCTACGGAATACCAAATGAGTGAAGATAGACGCCTCTCCCAGTCACATATTCTGTAGCCAGTGTCTCAACTCTCGACCTTTAATATCCCTCCGTCCTCATCCGCGATCCTTCCATTCCCCTGTCGCCCCTCCACATCGAGGGGCTGCCGCGTTCGATTCCTAACCGTAGCAACGGTACTTCTTCTTTACCAGCCAGCCAGCCAGCCAGCCAACGCGACTCGCCTTCTCTCTCTCTCTCTCTCTCTCTCTGTCTCCCTCTCTCTCTCTCTCTTTGCTCCAATATTCTCGAACTACCCAATTCTACGCGAGACCTGCGAAGAATAACTGAATCCGATTCGTCCGAGCGATCGAAACCGGCAAACTCATGGCAGAACGGGGGCGGAGATGAGCGGAGAAATCTTTTGACGATCTTACCGATGTATCGTCTCGTTAGTTCCCTGGGGGCTAGAGATCGCGGGGGCTAGCGGGGAAGCGCGATCGTTTTACGACCTTGTAATTTGGGATCCTCGCGAGTCTCGCGGAACGAGGGATCCGTCGCGACTGCGACTGCGACTGCGAGCGAGGCAAATCACTGCAAGCACAAGAGTAATATTATATTATTGCATCTGTGCTGTGTAATACAATTTCGTCGCGACTCTTCAACTTTACGGCCGAGGAAATTTGGATGAGATTTCCGCCGAGAGTTCAGTGGGATAGAACCTTATCGAGAGCTCGCGAAGACAGTTTCCAGCGGACCTTAAGAACTCGGGAACTAATAGCTGCGAGGACTTAAGAGGAAAGCTAGACGAATGAACGAAGTCGCGAAAAGTTTCGGATGGTTGTCAAAGTTCGTCGCGAAGCCGGACGATGAACAGGAAATGCTATGTCTAATTGAGGGGCAGCGAGAGGAAGCGATTGTGGCGGATAACCCTGACCTCGTTTTATCCTTTCCACGCAGTTCCTTTATGATTTACTACTCGTTGCGGCTCGGGAGCCGAACAATAGTTGACGCGCGCGCGCGCGCGCGCGATACGCGAAGCGGAAGAGAAGTTCTACCGCTTTTTTCTTAACGTAAACTCTCGACAGCGGCGTTCGACGGCGTACACGCTGCTCGCGTTGTAGAAATCGTGCAAAGCGAGCGACGCTCGCATGAGAACGTGCGTGTTACGTCAATTACGTGAATCGCCGACGCGCGCACGCGCGCGCGTCACGTTTCGAAACATAAATTTTCTTTATTGCTTATTTGCGTTGCTCGATTAAGCGTCGCGCGTTTGCTCGTCGCGCAAACGCCAGTGCGGCCAATGTTGGCGCAATTACAGATGCTACTTTAGATTAATAACATAGATCATCGCGGGAGCCCGCACGCCGCTGTTTAATACACTCTCATCATTTCCGTTATTGTTTGACAATGCCCGCGATATCTTGCGGCGCGAGGGCGCGGAGAGCTCCAAATTAACGCGTTAATATCCGTTCGGGTAAATATATAGAAAGGAGTACACCTCACAGATTTTTTTCATCTTGAAATATGTTATAAAGGATGAAATTCTAAGTGACTTTTCCTGATACAATTATATGGGGGTCGCTTATAGTTTCTGAGATATTTGACTTTGAAGTTTTATAATTGTACGTTGAGGTATATTTGAAGCAGACAAGCAGTTTTAATACACTTTAAATATAGGAAACAGTATATATAAGCGGGAGAGGGGCTTCGCCCCTCCCCAAACAAATCCTAACCTAACCTAACTTATTGCATCTTTATATATTTTTGGACATTGTTGAAAAACGTTCTCTTAAGATCTATCATCTAGCTCAACTTATTATAATATCTGCATATAATTCGGTGTTGTGGCTTTTAAGGAGATCTTTCCAACATCGCCCAACAATATATAAAGATGCAATAAGTTAGGATTTGTTTGGAGAGGGGCGGAGCCCCTCTTCCGCTTATATGTACTGTTTCCTATATTTCTATGTACACAACTATGTTTGGATTAACTATTTGGATTGTACTGTAAATAACGTCAGCTTATGATAACTGAAATTTAACATCAAAATTCCAAAACTTTAAAGTCAAATATCTCGGAAACTATAAGCGACCCCCATACAGTTGTATCAGGAAAAGTCACTCAGAATCTCATCCTTTATAACATATTTCAAAATGAAAAAAACCGGTGAGGTGCACCCCTTTCTATACATTCACCTCCGTTCGAATCAAACGCGCGTACGATACTCCGCGATAAGATACGTATATTACGCGGTTTTCGTCATTCGCGCGGCGTATTACGCCGATTACGTAATAAGAAGCCAGACACGTGCCGTTACGATTAGACTTGCCGTATCGGGCATACCGCTAACTGCTTTGATAATACCGAGTCTATGCCTCATGTGCTGCCCGTGTCTCGCCGGATATGCACCGCATCGCGCAGCCGCAAATTAATTGAAGATCATCAATCGTATTATCAATCGTGATTATTCCCGATCCCGCTGCGAAGGATCGGATCGGCCGAACAAGCCGCGCGAAAACTCGAAGCGGCCCGTCGTTTCGCTTCTTACACGGACGAACGTCGAGAGACAAAGTGAAGCAAAATCGTCCAACCGCGTCTTCACGCGGGTCGCGTGCATTTTTCGTCCGCGATTCAAGACGACCCGATTCCGCAATAGGCACTCGCAGCGGCCCCTCGCGGGCTGTGTTTTCGATGTTTCCGCGAAATAACATCTACAAATACGTAATCATCTCTCCCGCTAAAATTTCAACCTCGAGCGAGGAGGAATATCGTTTATATCGCGACTGTCGGGGGATAAATATTGATTTTGCGGGATTTGCAGCGACTTAACTTTGTTACCGTCGTTCCATACATATGTGTGTGTGTGTGTGCGTATGCTTATGTACACCGATGACACACAGCGAGAACTCTCGGATGTTACCGCACAAATGTAAGAGTGACACAAATGTAAAGAAATAAAAACTGATGTCATCCGCCCGCCGCGCCGCCGCACGAGGACGTACATAGCTCGAGCTCGCTATGTGGACTGTCAGCCGACGCATCGGACGCACCGGCTGCACTCACGTGCTCGTTTCATAAATTCTCGTTGCCGTAATTTGACTCACTGCATTTCGGGGCCCTTTTATTACATCCTCAGCTCAAGAGCACTCCGCGCAGATGCGCGCTTGATTTTTTACGAGACAGGATATCGCGCGTCTGTGCCGTGGCTCTTAATTATCGTCGCAAGCACCGTCTATTCGGCGCAAGAGGAGCGCCGAATAGACGAAGGAAGGGGTTACGTCCGACCGCGATCCTTGTCTCGATTTCCCTTCGTCCGCATTTCGCTCGATTGCGCGACGCTACGGATAATAATAATTATGCACCTCTCGTGTGGAAGGTCACACCAGAATTTCCGCGGACGATATCAATTCGGTCGACTGTTTACCCGTTCGAGATTCGCTTCGAAATTTCTCGCGAAATTTCCTAAAGAAATCCTTCTCCCTCTCCCTCCCTCTCTCCCTCTCTCTCTCTCTCTCTCTCTCTCTCTCTCTCTCTCTCTCTCTCGAAACGATTCTGTATAATAAAATTTTAATCTCATCTCATCTAACAATGGAGATATCTTTGACGTTCAGAGAAGATTCCTTCTCACTAAATGGTTCCTTGGATTAATTACGCCGGTACGGATTACATCGGTTAAAATTGTGTCGCGTCTTGAAAGAGAAAAAACGCGCGAACGCGGGTCCCCTGTTTCGCGACGCTGTCGGGGAATTTCGCGGCTCGATTACGGCCAGCGATATAGAAGAGGAGAGGAAATGGAAAAATGGAAAAACAGGCGCGCGGCCTAGAAATATATCACGGGGCGAGGCTCATGGCGAGTGATGCCCGACACGCCGGGTCATTACAAGGTTAAGTAGGTAAAGGATGCGTCCGCTGCGCTAGTAACTCCACATTACGCCGCCGATCTTTTTAATGCCGCGGCAACGAACGCGGCGACGCGCTCACAAGGGGGAGCGTGATTTTCGAGAGGATGGCCACGATGGGGGCGAGGCCGGGGAATGTAATCAACCTTCGCTAATCCAGGAAACAATGCAATAATGAAACTCAAATATTTTAAAACTCCGACTGGCTACCGCCGTCGACCGGACGGAGAAAGCCAGCGTGAATGCGCTGTAACGCGTTTGGGGATGGGCGCAACGTGCATAGTAAATGGATCGACCAATATTTGCGGGCTTTTGGCAAACAATCAAACAAACAGAACCTACACGCCATGTTCGAACTAAATGTTAGTTAGCGCAAGTCAGGTGTGTGTCATTTCCATTAGTGGTGGTCGTGATTGTGTGGCTGTAACGTGCGTCATCCCTTGTTAGTCTCCGAGCATACATTATCCCGTTATATACTTAACGTACGGCAGGTTTATACCTACGTATGTGTGTACCCGTATATGTATGCATGTGTGTGTAAAAGAGGGGGAGAGCGAGAGAGCGAGAGAGAAAGAGCGCGCGCGCGTTCGCGAAGTATGCCTGTGCCTTGAGCACCGCTCCCACGATTGCTTCTTTTTACACGAGGCGTGTCGTTGACCTCTCTTACATTTCCTCGCTTACATCGAGGCAAATATTTAACGAACACGAATGGCCCTTTGTATCGTGTGTCACACGGCACACAGTATCAATTTGTCGTCCGTAGTTTGGCCAAGCCTCGAGGGAGAGGGTGGGAGAGGAGTACTTGTTATTTGCGCCGATTTGTAGACACGGTCGAGCGGAATAATTATATGCATATAATTATAGTCGCACATAACTCTCCCTCTCTGTCTGCCTCACCGGGTCTCTCTTTGCCACCCCTCTTTGAAAACAAAAACACCTCGGCTCACAAGTTCGCTCGCGCATCGCGCACATCCCTAAGAGACATTTCTCCCCCTTGACACAGTCGATTCCTCCCCTCAGCCTCGCGAGGCTTTTCGGCAGGGAAAACATCCGTTCGCTAATTTAGCGTGTCGCACGGAGCCATTACCCGACCCTCGGCAGAAAATATCGCGCGCGAGCCGGCACGCGCACATTTTTCTAACGAATCGCAGATGAAGCCTTTCATCGCGGAGAAACAATCTCGACCATTAGCAACGAGATTCCGTCCTCATTACGAAGCGCAAGCAAAGCCCGCGGAGAGCCTCCGCATAGTCCAGGCCATATTTTTCTTCCGTACGCGCGCGCGCGCGCTCGGTGTAAGCCGTCCGACAGATTGAATCATCACGGACGAGGTGGATGCGGCTATGTGGAGAGACAGAAACCCGGAGAACGACTTTGATAAAGTTACCGCGCATCCGTCCGACAACACGCCGCATCGAGAAGAAACTACCGATAGCGGCGAGTTCCTCTCTCTCTCTCTCTCTCTCTCTCTCTCTCTGCCTGCGCCTCGCTTGTTCGTACGCCAGAAAGTTTATATCGGCAACACTCGGTCGACGCGGTTTTCAGGCTCCGTTCAAAGCCTCGATGAACGGCACGTCGGGCTCTGCGCTCGTCATGGGGTTGTAAAGAGCAGCGGCGGCGGCGGCGGCGGCGGCGACGCGATCTCGTTTCTCGTATTTACGAGGAGAACCGTTCTCTCCCCCCGTTCGCCCCTCCGCCCTTCTACCGCTCTGCCCGAGTCCGTTCACATAACTCATCGTCTGGTGACCCATATCCAACTAATTTTCAGATAATTAATATTTCAGTCGCGGCTTTGTTACGCGCGAGTTAATTCCGATTTGGCCACGTTTCACAGTTTCCCGCAGTCCTCCTCTGCGACCGCCCGAATCCGCGTCGCGGCGCGCCGCCTCTGCCCGCTTCACCCTGCACGACCGGCAACTGCATACGGCAGCAACCCCTCATCGCCGCCGTTACCCGATGCGGTCCTCTCATGACGCCTCCACCCTTTCCCCTCGGTTAAGCCGTTTCCCGTGAAAAGCGCCGCCCAACCAACCGTGCGCATTCGTATACGCGAAGTGCGTGCATAATTTATTTTCAGCGTGCTTTAGAGTTCCGACCAGAGACCGAAACGACCGGCCTGAAACACTCGCCAGCCAACGGCTATGAAACCCACGGGCTATCGGAATTGCGTGCCGCTCGTTCGGTTTTCATTCGCGCGCGCGCGCGCAGACACGACGGGGACGGAGCAACAATTTCCACGTCTTAACACCGCAGCGAGAGAGAGAGAGATAGAGGGAGGGTGGGAATGTCCGACGCGCTGTATTATCACGGGGATAGTGTCGACCTGAACTGAGCACTCCGCGCTACATGTGAAAAGGATGGCCTGTGCCACAGGCACATTCGATCTTTGTCCAACTTGGCTCCTTCCGGAGGAAGCTAGACGAAGCTGGCACGCAAAAGTGGATAGGAAAGCGGAGAGGAAAATTATAGTCCTGTCTTCTGTATCTCATCTGCAAATTTTTTTCGCAAGAAGACATATGTAGTCCAAATATATGAGAGAGCTGGCCGTGCGCGCGCGCCAACGTTGACTTCCGCCGCGTCGAAATCAAACGAATCGGCGATGCGAAATCGCGCTCGGAAATCCCTGCGCACGAGGCTGATCTTTTAATGGGTCCATTTAATCGCCGTAATACGCAGTAATTGATTTTAGGATAATATTCGCGTTCCTGGCGCGAAGGTTATATACTTTCGCCACGAGCGCGCGCAACGTTATTCACAAGACCGTGTGTGGGTTTTAATTTACAATACGAATTCGTATTCGCGATAGAGGGTCGCGGACATTATGAGAGAGAGAGAGAGAGAGAGAGAGAGAGAGAGAGAGAGAGAGAGAGAGAGAGAGAGAGAGAGAGAGAGAGAGAGAGAGAGAGAGAGAGAGAGGAGGAGAGAGAGAAATACGAGTACGCGTAATTCAACGGCGGGAAATAATGCAACGGTAGCGATGAAAAATGTTAATCTCCGTTGATACGTCAAATAACGCGGAAATAAACTAATGCACGTGGCACGATCGAAACGATTCGAAACGAACAGAGTAGCTGAAACTCTACCTCTTTATCGGGATTGCTCTTTGAGTACGAGTACGACGGTGCGTATAAAATTAATAAACGATTCGTTTTAAAAGGTTGATTTCGATAATTCGCAACTGCGTGGAGAAGAGGAGAGAGAGAGAGAGAGAGAGAGAGAGAGAGAGAGAGAAAAGGAAAGAGAAGGCGAAAGGGAAATTACCGCCGTATTTTTATCTACACGCATTGCAGTCAGCAGGAGGCTGCGCCATTAATACCGTAATGATAAATCATCATTAGCGCGATCAAACGCGATGGATTTTAGCGTCGTTTTAGCTTTTCGTTAATGTACTACAAATATCATGGTCAGAAAATTGCCGCTCAATGTTACACACGTGGCTATCGCGTGTTTATACTCCTCGCTGCACCCGCCGACCGGCACGTTCCCCCCTTCCTCCTCCTCCTCCTCACCCAACCATCCAAAACCCCTTCGTTATACGTTTTGCAAAATATACGCGCGGGATATTTACGAGAGAATGAAATGTTTTTTCCTGTCCGTTGGACTGTACTCCGTTGTTTCATAAAATATCAGATTTCTTCTGTGCATTACCTAAATGCACGTTTACATTTATAATCCTACCATCTTTCGGGCATTTTTAACCATCGCCAGACAGCAATAGGAAAAACACAAACGTTGAAAAATAAAAAAGAAAAAAACAAAAAAAAAACATGTATCGCGGGCTCATCATAAACGCCTGTTAGATACCGGTTTGCGCACAAAACATCAAATGGAAATACCTATTTACCAGAGGCATCAGGGGAAATCGTAAAAATAATACATCGCAAAAACACGCTTGTGTACGACGGAGTCATAACGCCATAAAGTAAGCTATTGCTGGAATAATATTCAACGAATTAAACAGCGGATATAGGAGAAATGGAGGTATTACGGCGCCGCGCGCGCACAAATCGAGGAGTAAGAAACGTTCTTAATAAAAATATAACATTCGCGTGCATTTAGCGGGAGTTTCGAACATTTTTCCCAGCAAATGGAATACGGCAGCCGCGCGGAAACGCGAGCGACCGAGCAAAAATACACAAATTATAAACATCTTTTTTTTTTCGGGCGCGCCGTTACGCACTCGCTCCCGCTTATTCCGGCGGAATAATTCGTCGCTGCCTACGCCGGATTAATTGACAGCTATATAATGCATGGATTTACTAGTGTCATTGTATTCTGTTTATTAATTTAATGTGGCTAATGGAATGCAAGCATTGAACCGTTAGCGATCGCCGATTAACAGTTTCATACTGTTGTATGTTTACGTGTGTGTGTGTGTGTGTGTGTGTGTGTGTGTGTGTGTGTGCGCGCGCGCGTGTTTGTGTGTGTGTGTGTGTATGTGTACGGGAATAAAAGCAATTTTCCTACAAAAGAGGCATCCGTGCTTAGGTTGTCAAGCGCGTGTTCGCAATCGTATTATGACACGGTTTATTTAACGGGTACACATGGCGTTATACTTTTCACGTCACCTCGGCTGTCAGTTTGACTATGTGGATTTTCAGGCAAGGATCTGCAACTCGTGAAAAATCCCGCCGTGCAATCGTCAGATCCTCCCGCAACCCGTTCTCTTTTTCTCGTTAAAAACTAGAGCCCGCCAACAAGCGCGCTACCCCTATTGATCCCTAAATCTTTGTCAGCTTTTTGCCTTGGCATCACGCTTCCCGGACGTCCTACAGTTCGCGAGTCAAAATCATCGAGCGTATTCCAGACACACGCTTTTGTTCTCTCTCACGTTCTACCTGGGCGTCAATCGAACGCCGACGTGAGCTTTCATCGCGGGAAACTTCAAACTGTCGCTATTTTTGTACAGCGACTTTTTCAGTGCGATAATCAATGCAATGTTTGTCTACATGCACCGCGTGATAATTTGACGCTCCGCGAGAGCGTTGAGATTGTACTCACCGTTCCGCGTTGACACCCCGCGACATTCAGCCGTCCAAGCCCTCAGCGTCTGACCTAACTTAACCAGTAGCCTGCAGCTAGTCCAGTCGTCGGTCGCACTTCACTTCACTTTGTTTCGCTTCATTTCACTGCACCGTACTGCACTCGCGACCGCGTTTTTTAAGGAAATTTAAGGAAATCATGCTTGATGATTTCAAGAAAAATACGGCAAATCTCACGCGCGCGCGCATCGGCCGATCGGCGGAAGCCGACGTGTTTACCGTCGTGTCAAACCAAAGACTGTTGCAACTTTTATGTTTATATATGCTTTTATATATATATATATATAATATGATATATATGATATAATATGATACATATATAATATATAAATATATTATATATATATATATATATATTCACTAGTTCCCTTAACCACGTGACTTCCTATCGACCAATCGCGCTTGACAACGCGCCGTATCACACGCATAACCTATTCGCCAATTTAATCGATTTATTTCAGTCGATAATTTAATCGACTGGGTCGCGATGTTAATTCTATACGATATTTTTTCATGGCCAATAAAAAGTCCCACACAGCACATTAGGATAAGTTTAAGACAGTCTTAAGTGTAAAATCCGTTTATACGAATACCGTCCAGTGATACTCGTCACAGTCGAATCGTCAAACCCGTCGAGATCGATATGATTAATCGATACCGCGGAAAGTAGGCCACAACGAGATGATACGCCTTTCTTGAGATGAAAGGGTAAAATTTCACGAGGCAGAAGTGCTCGGAGGAAAATAACAGATTCCGACAATTGAGATGTTAAAAAGAGTGTGAGAGAGAGAGAGAGAGAGAGAGAGCAATCGATCCGCGAAAATTTGTACACAACCAATCGCTTGTCCTAGATTTGCAAATGCTTCTGGCAGCGGTTTGCATTCAAGAACGACCGAAGAATATCTCCGCGAGAGAGATGAAAAACAGTGTTTCGCGGAACAATACATCTTCTAACTAAACTGGGCGCAAAAATTCATTCCCTTCTAATATCACGGAAACCACGTTCATCTTACCAAAATATTCAGAGAATAGCTCGCCGTAGAGCGAGACTGTGCTCGCCGGGGGTTGATGGTTCAGGATTGGGTTGGGAGTCTTCGCGTCACCAGGAAATGGCGACCGTTTCCTCTCTCCGTATCCTCCCCACCGTCCCTCTTCGCGCTGAGGGTTTAACTATGCAGCGTCTCTCAACCTCGCTTTTCCTCGTCTTGGAAAAGCTACGGTAACCCGAGCGATGCAATCGGATCTCCCGCGATTCTTTTCTGCCCCGGTTGTTTAACGTTATCGTTGCATGATGAAACACACACGCGCGCGCGCGTGCACGAGCACGCCGTCGTATCGATATCGGTCTCAATGAAACGTGAGAATCGCGCCTATATCCTTCTCATCCCGCCCTGCGATCGCCCTGGAAACGGGCGAGAGGAACTTCGATTCTCGCGTCTCAAGTATCTATTTTTCCAGCGCACTAATTAACACTACGATCCGCAAAGACCGATGCGCCATTGTTTCGCGAAATACACATACACACACACACACACACACACATGTATGTGCGCACAGAACGAGCAACTATCAATCTTCGCGAGAGACACACAGGACAAACCGATGAAGCGGCGCTCACGCGACTTTAGCGAGATTTCGAAGGTCACAGTCCACTTCCGAAATAAACGCTAGTCCAGACGTCACTTACAAAGTAAGCCGCTCTGTCATTTATAACGCGCTGTCTACGGGCAATCCACACAAAGCGCATCACGCATACCTCATCTGCACTGTTCTCGCGTTTTCGAATACGCGCGCCACACCAGCAAGTATGCTCCTCGAGAGAGCCGAGAGGGCGAGAGACACTACCACCACCGTCACCGACGACGACGACGACGACGACGACGACGAGATAGACGCGGACGGCTATGAATAAATCCGAATGTGCGACACCTATAGATGCGCCGAAGCCATCATGCATGTATACCGCGGGTAGGTGGGTAGGTAGATACGAAGGTGGGTACGTAGGTATTCGCTTCTTTACTCACGTCGATATTGCATATCGGAGCACAATTTCTCAGATCATTACATCTCGGCTGGTGGGAAAAGGAAGAGGAAAGTGGGACGAGGTGCGAGTTAAATCATGCAACCGTCGCCACACCGCCACCCATCACTAGAATTCCCTCCGTGATTTTTCCGCGTCGCGGCGCGGCGCGACCGCCAGCACCGAAGGGACGTACTAGAAAAAGGCAATCCTGTCAGGACGCGGCTACGTGTCGCTGAATTTAAACGTCTGCTTAGTGGGTGTCGTGCATTGTTGTTGCGCCGCACTCGGATCAACATATCCTGTGTGTGTACCGCGCGGCGCGCCGTCGATATACAATTAGCTATATTGACGCGTCGTCGACGTACGCCAAGTCTTGCGCGCGGCTGTACTCCTATGAATTTCCTATTTGTATACACAGCGTTGCGCGCGCGCTCGCGCGATATCAGGACGGCTCGCTCTCTCTCTCTCTCTCTCTCTCTCTCTCTCTCTCTCTCTCTCGGCTTCAGGTGCCTGCACAATTATGTCGAAAACGTTCAATAATAGAATTTGCCGGTGCGCGCGATCCGACGGTGCATCCGTTCGAACGCGACGACGGTATTTTACGCGCGATGTTCTCTTCACCGGTTCGGAGACGTCATGGCACAGATATGAAGGACGAGAGCTTCAGGAATCGACGTTACGCTTCGCCGAAAAATGCGACGAGCCGAAAAGCCGGAGTAGTCGACCTTTCCCTCTCGTCGCTTAATTCACGGAGGCTTCCTCCCTCGTCGTTGCGCGGATTCAAATTGACGCTCCTGCGCGGATTTTGACAAAAAAAACTATATATATATATATACATGTACGTATATAAATAACGACGCACGTGAAATCGACGCTGTTCTCGTCACCGATATTTGTTACCCCTAAACGTATATTCTTCCGGCGACTCGCGAAGACAGCTTTATTGAGAGCTATAGAGGAAGCGCGCGGGCTCGTCCTACTTCAGTTTCTTCTATATACTGTCAGGCACTATTTCGTATAAAATGTTCTTCGTAAAGCAACATCCAGCGAGACCTATCCAACCCCGTGTATTTACGACCATCCGATCCACACTGTTTTTATTGAAATGTATCACCCATTGTGGTAACGGGTGATACGGACTTTGCTCGTGATCGTTACCACTAAAAAGGAACGGGGAGAGAGAGAGAGAGAGAGAAAGAGAGAGAGAGAGAGAGAGAGAGAGAAAGAGAGAGAGAGAGAGAGAGAGAGAGAGAGAGAGAGAGAGAGAGAGAGAAAAGAGCCAGTGTAAGATTGGATTTCACGTTTGGTTCGAATACGTACCAGTCGAGAAAAATCGTGAGCCACCGTTCCGTCTTACTCAGCAGACATCTCGAGCATTCGCTTCGGAAGGATACATTGGTAGGTACTTTGGTAGGGTATAGGTAGGTGGGCATTATCGAGGAAGGAGAGACCGATCGAACCGTTCGAATCGAATTTTGAAGAAACGACCAAACGCGCTTCAATGGCGCGAGAATCGTGGACTATGACAAACACGAGACGTAAGGTGGAAAAAGCCGGCTGGAAAGATGAACCTCCGCGAAACGGGGGCAAGCTTATCAAGTCGTCGAGGATAATGGTTTTCTGCGCCGACGGGTGCAGACGCGACGGCACGTGTACGTAAGTCAAATATAAAATGACCGTGCAAACATCGAGCGACGGACGTGGAGCCGCGGAGCGAAGTGCGACGCGCCAATAAAACGACGGACAACTCGGCGTGACTAACTAAACTTTCATGGGTATCGCGCGAGATGCGCCGAGTGAGGAACCATCCGAGGAGCAACGTCGTCGCGAACGGGATCCGAAATTACGTTAGCAAAGTGGGAAATGCGAAGGTAAAGTCGCAAAGGGCATTGATGCAAGAGGACGAAAAGAAAAAGGAAGAAGAAGAAGAAGAAGAAGAAGAAGAAGAAGGAGGAGAAGAAAGAAAAGCCGAGGAGCTAAACGAAGCGCGAGATGACGAGCGTTAGCAGCATTTCCAGGGCAATGGCGTTATTAAGCGTAACTCTACGAGTGCAAGCTCCGCCACTTGAGATTGAACCGAGATCGAGACCCAAAATCGACGGTCAACGAAAGCCAAAGTTCATAACGGATCGAGGAGCAAGCGATGCGAGAGAACGACGGCAGGACAGGTAAGAAGCGAGTAAGGGAAGAAGAACACGAGTTTGCCGAAATCAGACTAACTTAGCTTTAGCGCCGGTTCCAGGAGCGCTGGCTCCACGCCGATGGAACAGCCAATACCCGACGGGCTGCTGGCTCCTGATTTCGTTGGCTGCTGCGGGCCGCCTCTGCAGCCCCAATAAGCCGAAAGATGGGAGCAAATATTGGCGGGCGGCGAAGTAGAGCGGGGGTTTGCTCAAGCGGATGCAAAAAACGTCGTCGGGAAGATAAGGAAAAACTCACGGAAAAACCGAATCGCTTAGCTCGTATTACGAAGGACAAAGAACTGATACGGAACGCGAGCGAGCGAGCGAGAGAGAGAGAGAGAGAGAGAGAGCGAGAGAGCGAGAGAGAGAGAGCGAGAGAGAGAGGAAGAGAGGAGCGAGGGCAAGAAGGGCAGGGCGGAACGAGGGAAGGGTGAAGAATGCTGGTGACGCGAAAGAAGTTGAAGGACCGTCGGTGAAGCCAGCGAAGGTGGCAGGAGGTTTCTCTCCTGGGATAAAGAGGACTAGATAGGAGAAAGGAGAAAGACTGCGGCTGTAAAAAAAAAAGAGCGAGCGAGGGATGTGCGCGAGGATATCGGTGGGAAACGGAGAAAGAGAGAGAATGAGAGGGGTAGTGATAAAGGGGCGAGAGAAGGCGGGGGAGGGGGCCGAGACAAACGGATAAGTAGGAGAGGTGAAGGCGTCGAGTGCGCTTATTTGTCTTGACACGAATTTATTTTCCCGTCTGAAGGAACCCGGGATGACGCCGCCGCCGTCTCTTGCGCGCGTCCCGCGGGATACTTATCCCACTTTGTTATGTCACGAGGTCCCATGGTGACGAGGAAGACCCATCATCCTGATGCGAGGAGCAGGCAATCTGCGATCTTCCGGGCTTCTCCCCTCTCCCTGCCGCCCCCCTTCTCTGCGTTCCGGTGAACGCTCGACATTGTTTAACGACAGTGTATTGAAAAATCTCGTCTTGCTCATCGCCAGCAACAAAGCGGCTCACGGTTCTCCTCGCTCTTTCGACGCACCCTACTCCCCCTGCCGTCCCTCCGCCGTCCGGAGTTCGCCCGAGCGCGAGAGCGAAGGGTAGCTCAAATTCCCTGCTCGAAGAAGCGTCGCTTAGAACTCGACTTCGCAGGCGCGCAGGTCGAAACAATGTTGTCGACGATGTTGCGCCCGAGTGTGCAATCGCAAAATGCACCGTCGAATTCCGCACCTCTCGACTCGCGCTCCCGCGCGACAAACGTTTTATTCTGTAAGACATTTGTTGGCCGATGTACATTAGATTCGGCTGCTACTTCCGACGGCCATCGTGTTACGTGATTTTTCCTGCGAGCAACTCGACGGAGACAGATCGCCCTCGTAATTGATGAAACGTTAGCAAACAGCGCCGGGAATTGTGACACACACACACACACACACATATATACACATACAGTTAGCAATCCGTCTTACAATTTCACAGAGTAACCTGCGCATTTACGCTTAAGTAACGTTACCTGACGTGCGCAGTAACGTTCAAACGCGCCTTGTCTCTCTCTCTCTCTCTCTCTCTCTCTCTCTCTCTCTCTCTCTCTCTCTCTCTCTCTCTCTCTCCCTCTCTTTTTCTTTCTCTCGTACGGTCTGCCTTCTTTTTCCACTTTTCGTTCCACCCTCCCTCGCGCCGCGTTCTCATTTTCCTGCCGGCGATACTGCTCGTTACGAACGTACTCGCGCGGTACAGTTATCGCGATTTATCATGACGCCGCGCGACCGATCGCATGAAAGATACATCGAGATCGGGCTTCCGTCGTCGCGCCCGTAATCGCTCCGTTCCGGTCGAGAGCGACCAGCGGATCCCGCCGCGAGGTGACCGCCGCGTCTTTCATATTTTTGCCGCGAGCGAAAATATACGAGCTTTGGCAAAAGTAGCGCTGCCTCAAACGAACCGCTTAAAGATCACCCGGCCGCTCTGCCCGCGGCGCGGCGGTATTTTCGCCACGGCCAAAACGAAGCGTATTGCAGATTTTGCAATCCCGCGTGCTGCACCTGTCAGGATCTCCCAGCGTGGCTCGCGAGCACGCATTCCCGACGTAAGTCCCGACGCGATACTTTTCCGCGTCCTGATAAGCCGGCCCTTGGAAACTTTCGCGACTGTCGGCGAAAAATGGAAAACGGCAGACAACTTTGCGGGCGGAATCGCGGCTCTTTGTGTTCGCTGCTAAACTTGACGATGACGCGTCCCGCCGATGTGGGGCCAGATGACATTTTTTGGTTGAAAATTCTCTAGAGACCTGAATTTCCAACCGATCATCGATACACCGATGGATGAGGTGGATCCTGAATAAATTCCAAAGAGATCTGTCTAGCCGAAATTTTGAAAAAATTATCGGTTCAGGGTTCATGGGTTTAGGATTTGTCTTAAAAGGTCTTTATCGTTTAAAGTACAGTGTCTTGGGTTCGACCTCAATGGGTTCGAGCCTATGGATATTAAATGCGAGATCCCGGAACTTATAATCACCTTTTAGAAAACTCAGAATTTCAAAGCTCATCATTTCAGCCCACATTAAGAAAGAATTAAGGATTAAAACCCCTCGGTTTTGTGCTTAACAGGTCCATATTTGATGTTTTCATATTTTGAGCATATAAGTTTTGGGTTAATGGGTTTCTGGTTCAAGATCGATCAATCTCGAGGTGTCTGTTGATTGGTTTCATAGTTTCAATCCGCTGAATACGCTATTGGATAGAAATAAGTGTCGAATAATGAATATTTCACAAGTTTCTCGCGTTTAACGATAATTTCTCCTCTTTTGGGGCTAGTAATAGTGCGAGAAAAAAGTTTTTTTTTAAATGTTGGCAAGACAGATCTCTTCGGAATTTATTCAGGATCAACCTCACCCATTGATGTCGATGATCGGTTGGAAATTCAGGTCTCTAGAGAATTTTCAACCAAAAAATGTCATCTAGCCCCACTGTGCGCCGGCTGAAAATCGCGGATGTTTGAAGTCCGATTAGAAGAGAGCAGCCAGCAGGACGCGTCGCTGATCATGAAATCGGACCGTCCAAGTCCCGGACAGCGCCGGTCCGCCGACCAATCGCGAAGCGAAAGGCGCGTCTGGTGAAAAGGGCGGAAAACACGCGCGGAGCCGCGTTATTTTTGCGAACGGGCAAAGAAGGAAGCGCAATTCGCGCGGGTGCGCGATTGTATTTCGACGTTGTATTTCGACGTATTAAAACGGGGGAGAGGTTTTCGCTCTCGGGAATACAACCGCGGACTCTCGACAGCGGGTTAATTATTATTCCGTTAATATCCGAGAAGCGAATGCGCGCACACACACACGGTACTTTGGCTCGTTAGTATCTAGTTCTCTTGGCGAACCGCCTATTGATTATCGTGCTTACGTACAAAGCTCAGAAATCACACGTCATCTGCACATTAAATACGAGCGATAGAGCACGTATCGCGTTACCTGCGCGGCTGCTAGACGTTACACGCGTAATATCCGAGTCCATGCATCATCGTGCAAAAGAGCGACGGAACGATCAGCGAGGATATTTTCCACCGCCGCCACACAAGCGGAAACGTATTATCATTTATTTCCCGATTAACCCCCTCATACGCGATAACACCGAACGCCTGCCGGACGTGCTGCTGCGGTCCAACCGGCTGCCCCGCTGTCAACATGTTATGCATGAAAACCGCGTTGAAAGGATGAGAGAGAGAGAGAGAGAGAGAGAGAGAGGGAGAGAACAGCGATTGCAACTCGCGACAAGTGATCGAATCAATTTTTTCATAATTTATACGTCCAACAATGTACACGGTGTGTCGCTCGAGCGCGCGAAACGAGCGTGTTACCGTCACGGTCAATACCGAAGCCGAAAAACAGTCTCTCTCGCGGAATAAATCCGATGAGCGAGGGTGGTGGGGAGGGTGGTAAAACTTTCGCCGAAATATCCCGCCGCCGTGTTCGGCGAGCACGTTGAGACCTCCTGCCCCTTCCCCTCCCTCCTACCCGTGTATGCTCACCATTTGTCGAGCTTTGTCTCTCCGCCTCGTATTTTCTCGCGATGTCTATGAACACCCCCGAGACAATGCGCGGCGCAAGAACGGGGAAGACGTCGGAGGCGATAAAAAAGAACGGAACTCAATCGCGTCGAAGATAAAAGTCGTGTTCGCGGTTGATATGGGTCGACGCAGTGTGGGTGGGCGCGCGCGCGGCAGAGTAATCTCCCAATTAAATCTTTGTACTTTCGGATGCGCGAAGTTCTTCTCGCGCCGGGCCGCGCCGAGCCGAGCCACGGGATTTTCCGGCGAAACGCCGGTAAGCTTGTAAACCGCGTGATTTGTGGCTCGCGGCGTGTCCGCCGTTTGAGCACGATCTCGTTCATCTCTATGGGAATTTCGCGTTTCAATTATACGCCCCGGCGAGGGGGGAGGGGGGGACGGGGGCGTCTTGATTATTTATCTGCGCGACTACTCGCGTCTTACGTTCAATTTACGCCGCGATCGAATGTTCTCTTTCTCCGAGGCTCTTGCGGTTTCTCCTAAGTTTTGTGTGTAAATTATGAAAACAACCGGTACCGCCGGATAGACAATAATTCGACCGCGATTGTATCTCTGCAAAGTCATTATTATTATTATTATTATTATTATTATTATTATTATTATTATTATTATTATTGTCATTAATCTTCGACACTGGTGCGCGGCGTTGCATTAATGCAAATCCCGGCCGCGCCCACACACGTGCAAAAAGCACGGATACGAGAAACATGTTGAGCCGCACATGTCGAATTGGCGATGCATAAATGTCCTCGGCGGATGTCCAGTTATTAGACGCCTCGTACTGTCGCGTCGTTTCATTAAAATTACACGCAGCTTGCCGCTCCTCGCCAAACACGAGTCGTGCGTGCACGTTTGTTTGCGCCTCTCGCCCTGCGCCCGGGAAACGTCGAAAGACCGTCGAAAGCGCGAAACGCGGCCTTTCGTTTGACGCTGCCACCTTCGCGAGGACACTCCCGGAAGACGCTCGCGTCTTCGTGTTTATTCGAGCGCGCACTAGCTTGTTATTCATCCTCATTTATTGCGTTACCTCCGCTTTATCGAGTTCCTTCGCGGCCCCCTCCCCCCCCCCTCCGCCCTGCCCCGCCAAGCTATGTTAATGAAATCGTGACTCGCGATCAACGCATCCGGGCCGTTTAATTACCATTCCCCGCGGATTCGCTCGCGTATTTATGGCGGGCGCCGGTGTTATTAAATTTTAGAGTTCCTTCTTTCATTAATAACTGGGTCACGAAGTCCATTCGGAGATCAAGAAGTTTACCAAGCGTCCACAGCTGCTTTGCTAAACCATTGTTCGCCCACCGCCGCTGCAGCAATCCAGCCCTTTTACCTCCGCCTCTCTCTCTCTCTCTCTCTCTCCCCCCCCCCCTCCCACCCTCTCGATCCGCGTCTTGCACTCGACAGCGCGATATTTTTGCGAGCGGCCCATATTTTTCACGTCGCTCCGTCGTCTCCGAGCTGCGCGCCGTGTGGATTAGCAAGCGCAAGGAGCGATTTCCACCGTCGCATCCTACGTTCTTCATACTATAAAGGACGAGGGCCAGCATGGTATCGCGAGGATGAGCCGCAGAGAAGCGCGTGCTGCGACAAAGGAGACGGCGGCGTCGTCTTCCGCCCAGCAAAATCATAATGCCGCGGTAATACCCGCCTTTTATAAGGGCCGCGCGACAACCCAGCGTCCTGCGATTCATCCGCGAAAGGCGAGCGTCTTGATGGTGAACGACTATCGGCGAGTGTCACTGCGGGCTTCCGGGACGTGCGACGTTTATGCGTGTAACTTGTCGTCGAAATAAGAGCCAGGGGGGAAGGACGAGCGCGAGAGAGAGAGAGAGAGAGAGGGAGGGGGGGCGTCTTGACACTGGTAAAATGGCAATACCATACGAGGAAGCTGTGAAAAGCACACCCGCGTCTTATAACGCTCGCATTGATCGGGCTGGAACGCTTATGGCGAAGCTTACAGGGAAATCGCATTAAGTTTAGCCGCGACGCGATTCATAATTCCATTATTAACCCTCGCGAAAGCGGAGCGCCGATAGGTCGCTTTGTTCGGCTTTAAACGAGCGGTTTTACGTTATATCCGGCAGCTTCCTAAGCTCGAGCCGAGCCTGAGGCGGCCACGGCGGGCGCGCGCTCGCTCCTGAAAGATCACAAAATCTTTGTTAACTTTAGTAGCTGCAGGAGCTGTATATATATTCGGGACTTGAACGCGGAACCCGCGCGCGCGCGCGAGCGAGCGAGCGAGCGAGCGAGCGAGCGAGCGAGCGAACGAACGAACGAACGAGCGGCCAGAGCGGCTCGCGGCTTCCAGTAATCAGCTTTCCACGATACACGATAGCGCTAGACTCCAAGTTTTTATTCCCGCCTATTTGCCATTCAAATTCATTCGTTGAATGGCGGTCCCAAGTCGAGGCGGTCGTCGCGCGCGGACCATAATCCGTGCTATTTAGCACAGGAGATATTTGTTATCCGCCGCTTGTATGCCGGCCTCGTAATATCGAATTCCGCGCGCGACGGCCGCGCTCTCGTCGTCTTGCCAAATCGTAAAGTTCCATTCGCGTGGACGGATGGCGAATGTAATATTTATTAATAGCCAGCGAGGGGCGTTTCACGGCGCATAACGATTACGCGGCGGATAGCGTTTATGGCGCGCCGCGAGAATTAGTTACATCGGCTGTTTATCGTGCTAAATGTGCGTGAGCCTGCGCGACGGAAGGCGCGCTATTTTTGCGTCGGCTCTGCGCTCCCACGCGATCGCGATTATTATCGGCCGCGTAATATTAGAAGGCGAAACCACGGCGGCGTTTTAACTGTCCGACGCGCCGCAGTCGCGTCTCCACGTGTCGCACGACGGACGCTTTCGAGTAGAAAGAAATCTCGCGTCTCGACGCCGCGGGAGATTCTCGACGTGTTATCGACGCAACGCGAGCGCTCTCCCTCACTCTCTTTCTCTCTCTCTCTCTTTCTCTCTCTCTCTCTCTCTCTGTTTCGGGTCATTACTTCCACACGACACGACCATTTCCTACGAATCTCGGGGCTTGGCCGAGTGTGAAATAATGGACGAATTATTCTCATTGTCAACGATTAACGACAATCACCGGCGCGGCGGCGATGTTTACGTCGCGCTTATATAAGCGAGGAGTATTTTCGCGGCCGGCGACGTTATCGCGAGCCGGCGTGAGTGTTAGTCAGCGTTATCGTAAGGCGCTCGGACGTGTGTTCGAGGTGTGTGTTCCACGTTAATGAATTTCGGATAATTCGTCGACGCTAGACGGAGCGGAAACGCACGCGCGCGCGTTGTCGATACGTGTCCGCGCTCGCCTCGCTTTCGCATGCGTATCGAAACGCCGCGGGATACGCTCGGCGTGTTTATTACAGCCTCGAATTCATCGGCGGATTCGTGCTTAATGACAGAGTAAATAAGGCTTATGAATCTTTAATTGAATATCGATTCGAGACTTACAAAATGTAACGTCGGAGCGATTTTAACGGTTTTAAAATTTGAGTTGAAATAATGGCGGCCCTGCCCCGGCGTATCGATTAATAAACGTTGCAATTAAGGCGCAGCATGAATATTCAAGCGCTGTTGTATTATAATTGCTGAAATAACACACATCGATGTCATCCGCCGCGCTTATATTCCCGCGCGATAATCTTTCTACATTTGCGCGCACACGTGGATCAATAAACTATCGAAGGGCCCCTCGAGCGATCGAGCAAATAACACTCGCCGAACAGCGCCCTCGGTGAGGGCCGTCTATTTATCGTAACAATAATTTCTCTCGCGCGACAAAACGCAGGAGATGGTGGGATTTAACGTTTCGTTCGCTTTTCACCTTTCGCACCGGCCGTTATCGCGCATAACTGCCCGCAGTCACGCGCGCGGGCGCGCGCTGTCACTCTGCAAGCCCTCGCTTAGAAATCGCGCGGAAACGCGATTGCGTTTATTGAACCTTCGCGAAAACTGTCGTTCGTCCGGGACGTTCGATCGTGACGAGAACGTCATCTCGATTGCGCGCGCACGCGCGTCAAGAGCGAAATACACCACCTGGTTAATCGCGGAATCGCGGAATCGCGTCGACGGCCGGTCGAGCCGGAAAAGCGCGAGAAATTATACAAAATTATCCGAATTGCGACGCGTGGATGCGAACAAACGCGAACGTCCGCGCGTCCTGCCCGTCCACCTAACTGCCGCGGCCACTTCCTCTCTCTCTCTCTCTCTCTCTCTCTCTCTCTCTCTCTCTCTCTCTCTCTCTCTCTCTCTCTCTCTCTCTCTCTTTCCCTCGGCTTTCGCGCGCGCGTTCCACTTTTTTCCCTCGGTAAATCCATCAATTTGAAATGCAGACGGATGGCGCGCTTGACCGGCGGAAGGATAAAAGGGGCGGGCAAGGGGGGAGCGAAGCGCCGGTGGCTGTAGCCGGGTTGTTGGTTGGGTAGCGCTGCGTTTGCAGGTAGGAAAGGAGAGTAGGAGGGTTAGCAGAGCAGCCAGAGCCAGGCAGGCATAGCCGGGCGAGCAAGCAAGCAAGCAAGCAGGCAGCCAGGCAGCCAGGCAAGCTTTCACTATAGAATGCATTGAATCGCACCGAACTAAAAACAGCTTTCTGAATGTTTTATATACGAGACTACACGACCGTGGCTTCCCGGCTGCCTCCCGCATTTCCCTTCCCCCCCCCCTCGCCTCTATCGCCACCGTAACCTACGTACGCAATCCCCTTGCGTTATCAAACTCCCAGCTTTATGGCGCGGCAGGGCTCTCCGCTCTTCTACCCTTAACGTCCGCGCCCGTCGTCGTCTTTCCGTATCCCTCATACTCGACTCTCGCGGCGCGGCGGCGCGCCTTCCTTTCTCGCATATATCTCGCATATATGTTAGTGCTCGCTCGCTCGCTCGCTCCTCTCGCACTCTCTGCACTCCGCTCACCGCGCCGCGTTTCCGCCGCGTGTGCGTTTTCCGCCGTTCAGCTTCTCGCGCCGCCAGAGTGCCAGGTTGCAACGTGGCTCGAGCATCGCTGTCGCTGCGAGCTGCTGCAACAAAGGCCGCCCGCGTGCGCGTTGCGCGCAAAGAGACGCGCGTACATTACCGTCGCAGTCGACCGAATAACTCGGTTAGGCGCTCGGGGAAATTATCCAACCGGGGACGTGTCGGAATCTAATCGAGCAGTGAGAGCATCTTAATATTTTTACGAAGCGCGCGGGAATGCGCTAAGGAAAGCGCAGCGCACTCCCGCGTGCGCAACCGCGGCGCACCCGAACTCGCTATTAGATGGAGTCGCGCGCGGACGTGAGACACGAGATGGCTTGTGTATACAGATGCTGCTGATACCACATGTGCTGTGAAACTTGCAGTGTTTACTTTAAAATTTCATTTAGCGCCGCGCAACTCGCCGTCTTCATCGCCCGTTTGTGTGTCTCTATCTTCCCTCTCTCTCTCTCTCTCTGTCCCTCACATTTCCCTTCTAGTTGTCTCCTCTCACTTAACCGCTTACCCTCCGTCGCTCCGCGCACCTCACACCACCTGACTCGCTGAAAGTTTCGCACTGTGCCGTTTGTCACAGGCCCCCGTAGCTTAAGGCTGGCAGGTGCGCCCGCCGGACAGGCAGGGGTAGGCAGGTAGGCAGGTAGGTAGATAGGTAGGTAGGTAGGTAGGTAGGTAGGTAGGTAGGTAGGTAGGTAGGTAGGTAGATAGGTAGGTAGGTAGGTAGGTAGGTGGGTAGGTGGGTAGGTAGGTAGGTGGGTGGGTGAGTAAGTATGGACCACAGCTCGCTTGCGATTAATGGAAAACGACATAAGCTCCACTGATTCCGCCATCCTTGCCGCTAATGACCTCGAACTCTCCGTCAGAGGGGGCGGCGGCGGCGAGATCTTCGTTTCACTCATTAACGGCAAATCCGTAACGGAGAGGGAAATCCGCTGTGCAGATGGAGTACGATACGAAACTCGCGCGGAACGAGATTCCGAGAGGGAGAGGAGAGAAAGAGAGAGAGAGAGGGAGGGAGAGGGAGAAGGGGATAGAGAGAGAGAGAGAGAGAGAGTTTATTTGACGATCCAGCAAATCACGTCCTTGGAAGTAGTACCTTCGCGCGCGCGGCAGTAGCCGATTTATTATCCTCCGCGCGCGCGCGCGCGCGCGCGTTCCAGTATACGCGCTTTTAATGACGTTAACAAGCAGATGAAGAATCTAAACGCGTTCCGGCGATGCGTTCGGAGAAGATCACTGATCTCATTTGGAATGTTGTCTTCCATCCAGCGCTCGTAATACGCGCTATCAAATTACTCTTCCCGCTGCGCTAACTTATCCTCGTCGGGAGCGAGTTCGCGAGCGCGCGCGCGCTTGGGGATTTATGGCGTGTAACATGCGCGCGTGTTTTGATCGAGCCAGTCGTCGCGATGCGTGCGAGGCTCAAGGACGATCGCGGTGAGATGCCACTCTCTTACTCAGCCACGCAGGCAAATCTTTTTGCCGGGGTGTCGGCGAGTACACATTCGGTACGCACTGTTGAGGCACGGTATAAGAATGAACAGTAGGTTCGCTCGGTGGCGGTGCTTTTGATCTCAGGTGCTACAAGACCGCCATATTATTGGTTGTGCGCGGCTTATAATTTGAATGACAATGAATAGTAGCTGAAACAGATTTATTGCTATTTTTCAATATTTACGGTCAAATCTATAATATACATTATAAAATAATATAAAAATATGAACTATTATTAATATAATATGTTAATAATATTATAATTAATAATATATAACATATTACTAATTATAATATAGAAAGATGTATATATATATATATACAGGGTGCTAAATTTCAAACGGTAACAGGTAAAAGATCTCGAAAACTAAATGATATTGAGGTCCGCCTTTTTTTTATATTGTATTGTTTCGAAGAGGATACATTTTGATTAAAACAAAATTTGACACTTTGCAAATTTAAATTTGCAATTTTGCAATTTATTGTACAACATTTGTACCCACCTCTTTCATTCATTTTACTGATTTTAATAAAACAACAATATTATATTAAAAATTCGGTCATATGGTCAATCGTTGCTTACACTTGCACGTTTTGACAGCTATTGGCCGCCGTATTTTTGTACAGTTCGGTCATGCGCGACAAACGACCGCAGTTCGCGACTATTTTGTGCTGAGTGAACCTACTGTTCTTTCTTATACTGTCTTATACTGTGGCTGAGGTAAGACCGACTTCGCGTACATCGGCGAAACGCGAAGCTCTCGATGATGTACAACGCCGCGACATGGTATATCCAATTATAGGTATCCCATTGCCGAACTTGGATGTTTCGGCACCACCCCAGCCTGTCATATTTTACGGTATGTGGTGTTGCGGTATTGTAATTGATGCGCACACACTCTAGATCGATCGACCGCGATCGATGATCATAAAACACCTGGCTCGGGGATCCATGACGGTGAAATACTGATGAGATTGGTGTTTAGTAACGTATGATAATTTCCGAATTATAGAGCGGTATTTCGCGACATAATATTATAACGTCGTGTTTTACGATGTATCCTACGTGGGATGCGCACTTGATACGAGTGTGTATTTCAACGTCGGAGCGTATAATATAAACAAACGGCATTATGCTTGTTGCACTTATTCGATTCGCGCTGTGATATTGCGCGCGCATTGTAATATTGAAAATTAAGTCCAATAAGATTGCCTTGATTTGCGGCTGATCCGGTGGCTAAACAATACTCATGTCGCGCAAAAGCGACGACAAATTGAACGTAAATCTGAGAACAATAAATCATCAGAATCGAATGTACATATTGCCTCCAAATTGTTTAAATATTCGAATTATCGGGCTCGTTTACCAATCCACCCAATATAATACGAATGTAATAGGAATATTTGCCGCTAATGGAGGAATATTTACCTTTGGTTAAATCTAAAGCTAATCGTATAACCCCCTACCCGCTTCCTGCCTCTTCCCCTTCCCCTTTATTTGCAATATCCGTGCAACACAGTAGCATTTACCAAATGTAGTGGGTCTGGCGAAAAAATCCCCGAGACACGTACGACACATATGAGTATCTCGCAGAAACGCGCGAGAAGCGTCGTCGATGCATCGACGAGCAGCCAACAGACGTACACGTTGCGCTGCTGTTTGGCCGCTAAACTTGAACGAAGCCGAGAGCCCACCCTACTACACCGGATTCCATCAGCGACCGTTCTCCTCCCTTCACGAACTCGCGCCTTACTGCCGCCGGTGGTTAGTTTTCGGATATGGGTAATAGTAATTCGTTTCAGTTTCGGCGCACGAACACCGTGGGGTGGGTTCCTAAATCATCAGATAATTACTTTGGTAATTAATTACAACTCTGTTGGGCCGTGGACCCACCAGCCACGCCAGTAGTAGTAAAGTAGAAGGAGAGAACGTGCCCCACTAATAAACGAGCCGTCGACGCGCCTCTCGCTCCTCTCGCCGACGCGCGCTCGTCGTCCAACCCACTTTCCATTATTCTTCCTATTATAAATCACTCATCAACTTTTTTTAACGCGTTTCTCTCTCTCTCTCTCTCTCTCTCTCTCTCCCTCCCCTTTCTCCCTCCACCCTCGTTCCTTGGAGCGGCGCGTCGCCACCGCCGCCGTGCAAGAAGTGTGAAAAGCTGCGCTCAACGTCGCTCACGGATCATCTAAAAAGCCTCGCCGCGAGAGGAACGGATCGCTCTCGTCTCGACTTCGATGACAATTATACTGTCTAATGGACGAAATGAGATTACCAAGGGGATTACATCTGTCTCGGATATCACATCTGGATATGTTTCGAAGGACGGGCGCCCCGTCCTTCGACTGGAGATTATCGGGAATCGTGGGGAACCCGGCTGAGACCCGATCATTAAATCCGTTTTCGCGTTTTATCGATCGAATTTCAACGGATCACGACTACGTGTTGTTCGTGCGCTAAGCTCTTCGCCGTAATATCTCTCTCTCTCTCTCTCTCTCTGCATCCGCTTGGCGAGAAAAAGCGTCAAATTGTGCTGGTTGAGAAAGATAAAGCGGGATTTGATGTCTCATAACATTCGATAACACGCAGGTAGCCATAGACTGAGGCGGAGCGTTAACTTCGATGAGCGATCATTCGAGCATCAAACGACCGTGGATTCGCAAGTTTGACAACACAGATCGTACAAGTTCTTTGAGAGATCGTGACAACTTAGGGCTCAGGTTCAACCGAATATGTGTGTGTGTGTGTGTGTGTGTGTGTGTGTGTGTGTATGTGCGTGGCGGGGTTTATAAGATACATCTCAATCCGGGAAGTTACGGAGCAGCCTCGATAGGTACACCGCTCGCATAAGTTTCCGAGTTGGTCGTCCATTAGTTAATTGTGGCTTCCGGATCAGGATTCTGCCAGACGTCGCGTGTCTTTACGACAAATTGCTAAGAGAAAGCGGTTTAAGAGCGCGTGTGTCGCGCGACGAGGGTGGCAACGTTAGTAGTGCTAGGTAAGGCAAGCAGGCAGGCGGGGTGGGATGTCGCACGGGGGTAAGTTTGACGATCTTCGCGTACCACCACGTTGCTGATCAATGCAAGCAATCAGTCTTGCCGGGAATAGCCCGACATGACAGCGCAGCCATCTCGAACTTCACGACGTTGCTCTCTGTTCTCAATTTCAACCTCCTCTTATCGATGACCCACCATCTACCGTTAAGCAAACTTTTCTGATCGTTCCAGTTATCGAGGCTTCGAAGAAAGGTCGCCCCGAGAGAAGCGGGCGCGGAAGCTGCTATCCCGTTGTTATCGCCGCGGGCGCAGACTTTCAGTTCTCTCAAAAAATTACGATGCACGCTCGTGAGCATCCGAGGGAAAATAATGGCAATTTATTATCCGGAAGATTGACGTTCCGCGCTGTTAACGGCTCCGGCCGGGTAAAATCACGATGACGCGAACTCAATGCTCCGAAAGACGATGTTAAATTTATCGTTGTATTCTTTTCTCTCTTTATCTCTCTCGCTCTCTCTCTCTCTCTCTCTCTCTCTCTCTCTCTCTCTCTCTCTCTCTCTCTCTGATTCGCTCATATTCGCTCGCGCGCACGAGCGTCTGTGAAACTGGCGGTCACACGCGAAGACTGACCGCGCCTTCGGTAAATAATATTTGGTAAATAATCCTTCAGAAAATAATAAGAAATAATCGATGCAGGAATAATCGAAAAGGAAAGAGAAGCAAGAGAAGCAACGCGATTTTTAAAACGTGTCACTAATGCGTATCCGGGAAAGTTGGAACGAGTGAAAAGAGGGCTGCTCGGGACAAAAGAGCGGTTTGCTTGTCTTAGCGGGAAAATCCGATTTGAGGGAAATGTAGTCGTGAGAAAATGCGAGTAGCAAAACCCCGGCAAGACGATATGCCCTGCAAGGTTGTCCTTTCTTCGATACGACGAATAAACCGGCAGTGATTTTCCATCGCGATGAATAAATTGGTAATCGAGTTATCGGGATGCGGAGTCGATGGTGGCTGGGAAAAATTCGAAATCCATTCGGTCAAAGTGGCGCTGCCGACCCCGGCTACACCAGCCGTGTCAGAAAACTCACGCCGATGTGGATAACGCCCTCTCCAAGACGATAATGTTGCAAATTTATATTCCGAAGGCGATCGAGCAAAGCTGCTGAATGTGCACTCTTGGCCGCGACTGGTCTGCCCTTCCCAGAATGCCACTCCCACCTCTCCTAAACCACTTCTTTCGCGTCTTTTTCTTCGTTTTCTCTCGCCCCTTTTCGCCTTTCATATCTTTTGTGCATGCCACATAGCGGCCGATGATCTTCGACATCTTGTCGTCAATCACAAAATGACAATCAATTTTTCATATTGTACTTTTCTGTTCCACACGATCCTCTCTCTTTCCCTCCTCCCTTCCATCCCTTCTCTCTCTCTCTCTCTCTCTCTCTCTCTCTCTCTGTTTCCGTCTCCGATTTTCGTCCACGATCAGGTAACCGGGGATATCCGCGTGACACATTTTGCCGTACTTTTCATATTTTAGATTTCGTTCCCGGTAAAGCGCGGTGCGCTGTGTTGAAAATGAACGTATCTTCTCGGTAAGCCGCGTCGAGAGAAGCGCATCGGTCGAATCTCCGTTATCGCGTAATTGAGATTTTCTGGCGATTTTTGCAAACAATAAGAGTACTCCTTCCGATTACATAAACGCTTCCTGCTTTTCAAGTATAACGCAAACATTCGGTTTCACCCGGCTCGTAAAAATCTCGCGTATCGCTGATGGCAACTTGAATTAAAAAAACCTCCCGTGTTCGTACGTTTGATTGGGAATTTCATCGTCCCAATACAATTCGAAGGTGGCGTTTGAATTGACATGTGTATTTGCAGCAGCTTTTGACACGAATCGTTTTTTGCGTTACAAATATTTTTCCGGTCTTTCCGATTCCATAATTCCAATATTTTGCGAACCAGGAACGGCGACCGGGAACGCGAGGGGGAGGGGGAGGAAGAATATCATGCGCAAAAAATATTCTACTTTTATTCGCGCCCCTCTCTCTCTCTCCCCCTCTCCCTCTCGATCGGGAATCGCAACGCGGAGCGACCCGTCGCTCGTGGAGCGTAGTCGCGGCGCGACGGCGCCTTATATTTCTTCATTTTGCCGAAAGTGTTAATTGCAGAAAATGCGGCGGTGAACATCGGAATAGTCATTAACGCTCGCGCGCGCGCGCACTCACACGCGCGCGCGGTTTGTAGTAATTATAATGCTCGCAGCTCGCATTCATCGCGAGTAGGTAAGGTTGGCCGCATCAATCTTCTCGGAAAACAATCAGTTCGCAATTAGTCCTTCTGAAATGCTGCCATATTGCATCTACGTACAGCCGTATGTATTTTGCCTACTTCTACGTATCCGCCAGGTTACACCGCTCACCGTAAATGGCGCATTTACACGAGTCATTTATCACGTGATATTTAGCTTGGCAGCGTTTCAGTTAACTTCAAAATTTAAGTCCATACTCGGGAATATTATTAACGGTTTAGCAACGTGTCGTTTATCAAATCGCCTAATGGTAAGTATTAATCTTCCCCCCGGACGGGAGAAGCGCCTCTCTCTCTCTCTCTCTCTCTCTCTCGCGCGCGCGCGCGCGCCCGGTTAATAATACGAAAATGTTATTGTTTCCCGGCAGTTGTATTGTTGTTATTTGTTACCGCCGAAACTCGCTCGGCGGCGACGAGCGTTTGAGAATTTGGCGACCCGTAAACCCGTCGGCTGCTTCGCACCAATTGTGTGTAGTTAACCGCTTAAACCGGTTTACCCCGTTATGGAAAGCGCGATACGCCGAGCGTGCATTTTCTCATAAAACGACGAGCGACAAGAGCGCGAGCGTGGACGTTGACGACGACGATATCTCGCGTTACGCGAATGCTTAAACGCGCAAATATTTACGATTCGTACCGTCGATAGATAGACGCGCGGCAGTGGTTCGACAATTTTCTCAAGCCAATATATTTTATTTTCCATCTCCCCAACTCTCATAAAAGAGTGGGGTAGGGGATATACGACGCGCGGATTTCATAACGGATTTATCGCAATCGTCGCTTTTCTTTTTTCATTTCTTTTTTTTAACTCTTTGACCTACGCCTCGATATCTCCGCCATTTCGCGCCATCGTGCGTCACCGTTTACGCTGAATATCGGCGAGAGGCAATGCCAGTAGTTTCCTGGATGGATACTCTAATTATACACTCGTCATTCACCTGCATGCACGTCGCGTTCAAACGCGACCACTCGAGAATTCGCTCGGCAAAGCGGCGCTGACGATTAGTCTTATGAATAATAAACGCGTCTAAACGCATTATGTCAATGGCAAGTCGCGCGATGCCCGACCGGCGCGGGCAGATCGACCGGCGAATGAAATGGTATAATTAAATGAAACATTATTCAGAGCGGAGCGCGGCGCGTGATCGGAGCCCGCCGGCGCGAACACGTTCGCTCTCTTCTTTCCGACGTCGACGGCGGATTATCGGCTGAATATAGAGGGCCATGTGACACAGCGGATACAAGCCGGTGTGACAAAAAGAGACAAAAAGAGACATGGGTAGCGGGGATACAATTTGGCGAGGAATTTTCTTTATTTCGCCATCGGCGAACCGCGTCGTCGATTCGACGATCCGATTTGTCCGTTTGTTCGTTCAGCTACCGCGTCGCCGTCGCCGTCGTCGTCGTCGTCGTCGTCGTCGTCGTCGTCGTCGTCGTCGCCGCGGCCACCGCCGCTGCCGCCGCAGCCGCGTCTTTCGTTTTCCGATCTACTTTTAGTAATTGAACACTGCTTAAGGCATTTTCCGAGAGCGGCAAAAAGCCTCTCTTGCCAATATCTCACCGACGCCGATGCGTCCGCGCGACATTCCGCTAAGCGGCGTCCGCAAAAGCTGCCGTCGGTGGTTTCTACGAGTTTTTAGCCTGTCTAGATCGATAGGAACGCCCGAACCAGTGTCGAAGGGGCTGTCGGGAGGACGGCATGAGATGGGCGTGGGGCGGCGCGGGATGGGCGCGAGAGATGAGGGGACGAGCAGGGTGAGGAGGACGCGGGGGTGCGAATGGGTTGAGAAGTGGTGGACGCCACTTTGTGCTGCATCGACATGAATTTGTATCCCTCCGGAGCTGCCGGCCACCATTCTCACTTCTCTTTCTCTCACTCCGGCGAGCGGGATGTTCTCATCGATGCAACCCGGCTCTCTTTTTCTCGCGCCGCCGCCGCCGCCGCCGCCGCCGCCGCTCTTCCGCTCTCTCCTGTCGCCGAGCGTCCCCCGTCCCCCAGGCTCCCCCGCCGCCGCCGCGCCGGCCGCCCCGCGCCATCCTGTCCCCGAAAAGCTCCGGCACAGCCCGCGGAACCCAACCATCAAGTAAAAATACATCACGTTCGGCCGATCCCAAGAGCGAGTCGACACCCCGAATATCAAGAGCGATCCTTTCAGATCAACGTGCCATCGGTTTAACGATTTTCCTTTTTGTCGCTTTAGCTGCGCAGGTGATTTTTAAAGCGACCTTCGGGAACGGGGTGACAGTAACATGCTCGGGCTTTTTTCACGTGTCACGTATTTGCTCATGCGAGCGTACCGTCGGCCGCAGGCGTGCCTGGACCATCAAACGATCAACGCGCCGCGCGCGCGCGCGCGCGCGCGCGCGGCCGGCGATAAAGTGTCGATGCGCTAATGTATTTTAACATATTCACCTGCGACTGATATGCCAGTCGGCCGACGTGCCGTGGAAAGTTTCTACTCCCTCCCAAGATCCGTCCGCGCGACCCTCGTTCAAATGACCGGATTGGATCTCGGAGCGAATCGTCCTCGAGCGCGTCGAGGAGAAAGAAGGGTCTCGTCGAACTTACGAGTAACGTCACCCGCGAGCTGCAATCAGAATTGCAATCGGGCCAATCAGATCTCCAGGCAATCGTGCAGACTCTAAGGGCTTTTTTCATTCAACCTGCCGAAGTCGATACCCGATACTCGATCTCCGACGTGGCGATTCGCGGATCAACGCGGAGCGCACCTCGTCCGAGATAGCAGTCTGCGAGACACATTGAACGCGATCACGTCGTCGTCGTTGTCGTGCGCGATCGCGCAATTCCTCTTATTAACCGATCGTTTGGAAGACGCGACGCGACGCGACGCGACGCGACGCGACGCCGCGGCAAGTCCTCGCGGCGACCCCGGTTGAGAGAGATACTCGCGCAGAACAACGCGCGGACAAACGAGCAGAAGTCGCGGAATCACGGCGGGGCTGCGCGTAATCAACGGATGTACCGCCGACAAGCCAAGCTCGTCCATTCACCCCGTCCGTTCCCACCGAGACTTCACCCGTTCTCCGTTATGCGCGGGGCTGTTAATATGCAACGGCGCTTAATCACGTTTCACGAAAGTTCTGCTCATAGCGTCGAAGCATCCTATCGGTTTGTCACCCGAGATGCCATTGTGTAACAATACTTCGCCGGTAACCCATCCCGTCGCCCTATTCGCCAACCGCCCTCCCACCCTCTCTCTCTCTCTCCCTCTCTCTCTCTCTCTCTCTCTCTCTCTCTCTCTCTCTCTCTCTCGGAAACCAAGCCCGCCTCTCCCCCTGCGAGTACCGCGTTCCCGGTACTCACAAGCTGAATACGCCGGTGGATAGAACGTATCCATAATGCGACGAGCTTAGCGCGCGCGTGTTAGGATCGTCCCGGTACAACCGGGCAGATTGAGGCTTAGAGCAACGGCAAACAGCATCAATTTGGCATCGCGCCACCACGCACGCTGATGGATACACGATAGGAATGTGTGTGTGGGGGTGGGTGGGTGGGCGGGCACACTTACGTGCGAGAATCCTTACGCACACGCACTTTAAACGATCGCGCCGTGCAGACCATTTAATTAAGCCGATTCAATGTTAACGAGACTGGGCCATGGTGCTCGTTAATGCCGCTCGTTTCGGCTCGCCCGGTTTTCCATCTCGTCTCGACGATGATTTCATAAAGGCCGCGGCGGCTGTGCGCTTCCGGAATTAGAGAGACAGGCTCACGACCGCTCGCTCGCTCGCTCGCGCGTATTGGCTTCGCGATTGTTGACAGGTAAACTTCCATCCGCTGAGCGCAGCCTCCACGATGAATAAAACATGCGACGCCGCGCGCGGTTTACGCTCCACTGTGAAACTAATCTTGACGCGATAGGCCGACAAGCTAATCATTTATAGGGTTAGGTGAACTATCAAACTTACTCCACGTTCGACTCTTGCCCCTCCCCCCTCTCTCTCTCTCTCTCTCTCTCTCTCTCTCTCTCTCTCTGACTCTCTCGATTTCAGCGATATCGACGATGTGTACCTACGCGAGTCGAACTTTTCGTACCCACGACCTCGTCCTCTTCATCGAAGCGAGGAAGAAACCGGCGCGCGATGACTCTGCCGCCGATAGATTTACGCAGCCGATGTCGCTCGTATATACACTCGCGTACGCGCATACATGCGACAGGGAATTGGAGTCCCGGTTGGCCGATGTGAGCCGCCACTTGGTCTAACCGCTGCCCCGGCGACCCCCCTTGAACTATTTAATTAAGCTGATTCCGAGCGCACGAGCGAGAATGAACACAGGAGCAACAACACGCGCGCGCGTGCGCGAGGGGAGGGAGCAACTCGCGAATTTCATTTATGCGAGACGATTTCGCGCTATTGTTTCGTCAATACTCATCATCATGATTGTACGGGGGAGGGGAGGGGGGGGGGACGGACAGGCACGGTGGCAATGAAAATGATCGGTGAAGGTCTGCTTGGGGAATATCGACGGGCAAAATCCGACGTGCAACGTAGCAACGGCAATTCGGCCGCTATCTACGCTCGTCTAGGGACAATGCATCATGCATCCCGTTGCTGCAGGTACCGTGCCGGTGAACCTTGCACGGCCAGTACACACCGGCTGCAGCGCAGTTTGAGCTATGCATTGGCCAATATGTCGTTCATCCCCTAAATCACGACGATTTACAGTTGAGCCTGGACGCGCTATCGATGCCGGCTCGTGTATACGTAATCTACGCTCTTTCGCCTGTCACAGGACTGACGAAATAAAAACTGTCGGGAAAAATTCGTCGAGCGTAACGATTCTAGTCTTCCCTTTGCTGTGACACGTTGCACGCCACCACGGACAAATTGCTCATACTTTTTGCTGCCGCCCATCACGCATCAGGAACGGCCCGGCGGGGACGTGGGCTGGGACGTCGTGGGACTGCTCTTATAAGTCGCGTCATTAGGAAAAAAAAGAAAACGAACAGGAAGGAACGCGAGGCGAGGCCGAGCGGGATAAATTAATAATTGGAGCCAAGAGCGTGTACTTGTGTGTGACAGGCGAATAACACGTAAATTATTAATTTCCGGCTGAGGCTGAGATTTTTCGCGACGCTACTCTCAAAGATAAGATATTAGCGTCGCTTTAAATTGGGATGAATAAAGAGAGAGGAGGGTTTTAAATATATAATATAAACGAAATATACTCTGGGTTCATTTGACGACGGGATGGCGGCGGGAAAATGTCTCGTCGCGTGCGACACTATTATCCTCCTGCGAGAAATTATTCACCACCGACATCCTTACACCACCGGCTCTTGCTAGCGTCCTAATTAATGTACACTTGATCGTACACTTAAATCATCAAGCAATTAAAAAGACACAGAGGCCAATTGTGTTTATCTGTTTGCTCTTTTGTAGTCGCCCGGACGTGCATTTTCCAGCCGCTCGACCGGAATGACTGAGCTCAATGGCGGCCCGCAAGAACGTTTTCGGGGAAAATCGATATACTACGTCGCGAGTGGTGCAATCAGTCACAATACGCCGGTTATTGTGCGTTTAACAATGCACTTTCAATTTCGTGATACGGTTATAGGTGTGTTGAAACGGCGCCGGTGTCTCTCCCGGTTAATACATTTGGTGCGACTGCCAAAGGTGACTGCCAAAGCGTGATGATAATTAAGCCGACATACCGCGCCGCGCGCGCTCCATTATTTTACTCGGCCCGAATTTGACACACATACGTTGCCATACGGCGGAACGTAATGAAACCGGCGCGCTTCCTCGGATCTTTTATGCCGGCGGATTGTAGCGAACGGCGCGAATGCGCGGAATTGACGAATGGACCGCGTAAAAGTGGGGAAAAACCCGCGACACCTGAAAGCCGGCACGATAATTAACCGCCGGCGCCTAGTGATGACTGAGACAGTCGCCGGCCGAGTGAACTTGCGCTTCTATAGGCGGTAGTTGCGCGCAAGTTTGAGCTTTTAATTAAAAATTCTGTTTATACCTTTCAATCCCCCGCAATCGCGCGACGACGCACGCGAATGCGTGTCGAGGCGACCGTTTCGCGCGTCGCGCTCTCTCCGCGGCCGGTCCCGTCGCTATTAAACGACTCAAGCATTCATCGTGGCGTATATTTTACAAGCATCAACTTTGCAGATTCCACGGGTCGTGCGTCCGCACGGAAAAATCCTTGTGCCAGAAACAACGGATCTAAAGTACCACCTCCGGGAGTCAACCCGGTTAAAAATCCCCAATGGAGAGCGCGGCGGCCGCAGCCGCGGCTGGTTATTACCGACCGCGAGAAACAAAAGAACGAGCCGCGCTAGCTGGTACCAGGCTTACGGAAAGAGGGATTTAATCGGTGACGAAAGCAAATGTACGAATTACACGAGCGTCATTAATACGGCACGTCGCCCGCCGATACAAAAGCGAGCCGAGCTCTAAACGCTTCGGAGCGATTGTAACGCCGAGAACGAATCGCTCTCTCTCTCTCTCTCTCTCCTCTCGATCGCTCATCACTAAGCAACTGGGCCGGTCGCTCGCGCGTTTGTCCGATTGGGTGGGCGCGCATTATCCTATTAAAAGGGGGAAAAAGCTTGGCGAGAGATTTAAGCAATATACAGGACAATTTTCTGAAAAGTCACGACACCGAAATTCGGACAATCCGCGGAAATAAATATAATGTTGCCGAAATTGTTGGAATCGTTTCTCGTCATTTGAGTAAGAATGTATTATACTTGGATGATATATTGATATTGATACGCGCGCGAGCGTGTGTGTGTGTGTGTGTGTGTGTGAGTTTGTGATGTTTGTAAGGTAACAGTTTCTGCTTCGCCTTCGAGAAAATTGCATCCCAGAATCGCCTCTCGGTACTCGGATTTCGGTATTTACGACTTTCCGGGAAATTGCTCCACGGTTGCCGAAGTGACGTCGAGATTTTGATTTTCTCAGGACGATGCACGTCGCTCCGCCTCCGATTAAAGCACACGGCTCGTGACCGTATATCTCTCTCGTCCCCGTGATTCTCCAGAGCTCCATTCCGACTGATTACCGTCCGCATCCAATTTTTCCTACGGCGCGTCCGTACGCAAATTAGCATCGTCCCAAGAAAATGTGATATTTCGTTAGCGGCGAGATGAAGAGCTGGCTGCAATTTGCGGTAGATCGCGGGCGATATTAACGCGAGCGGCGTTACGCGACGTCAACATCTCCCGATTCGATCGAAACATTTTCCGGGGGATCTAATTGGAAAATTATGCGTATCGTAAAACAGCAGCGAGACGGAGAATTGGCTCTCGGGTCGCGCTTGCGACCTATATCTCGTATCGCGAAGCGTAAGACTGTTTCGCCGCGCGGCGCGACTTAATGGGCGCGTCGCGCAGACGCGCTTCCTCGAAAGCGGCTAATTAACCAGGAAAATATGCAAAGAAGCGAGTGGCGTCTCGCGCGGCGGCTAAATTTAGGCGGCGCACGCGTCGTAGAATTTAATAGACCACGGTATTATAGATATATCTGCCGCGTCTAACTCCGACGCGCGTCTACCGAAGCGCGGATACGGCGGCCGAACTTTCCCCATCATGCCGCGCGACTTCGACGTGTGTGCTCCGTTTAAACCTGCCGCTATCCTACATATTGTGCGCGCTTTATGTTACACTTTCCCGCTCGATCGCGTCATCCGCCGGTGATTCCGCGCGCTCTCTCGTCTCATCGGGGCTGCCGCGGAATCCACCGTGCGAGATATCGGTAGCGCGTCGAAAAAGCGCGAGAGAGTCTCGGCCACGAAGAGTCTCGCGCTTCCGGCGCATTTTGAACGAAATTTCGTTGGCAACACAAAATTCTTCAGACCAATTCTTTGCTCCGTATTGCTCGACATCGTAAAAATCGCCGTGCGCAACAATCTTCACAGACATAAACAATTGCCACTTTCAAATGACTTGAAGGAACGCCATGATTTTTTCACCAAATGTGAAGGTGACATGTGTGTATCACAACTTAAGAAAGCAAACGGATTTGATTTACAGTTGAGCCGCGATTTAAGAAAAATAAAGTTCGGATACTTTTCGATCACATCACATAGCACATTACTTCTACATACACATATATATATGATGGTATGCGAGCTGTAAATAGGCTAGTAGAGTTACACAGCGGCAGTTACCGTCTCGCTATCAGGCCGGCCTAAAATGTTATTAAACGGTATTACACCCCGTGTTGTATTGCCCGGCTATTAGCGTCCGACAACGTGATTCGGTTGAGGCGAGCGACGAGAACGAGCCTGCTCGAATTTCGGCAGGCACCGCCGAGCCTCGACGGTATAATTCGGAAACAACGCTCGGGCGCTCGGGGGAAAACACAGGACACCGAACATGTCCGCACGTTCAGGCTCCGGATTCAAGTCGGCCTCGACGAGCGATGACTCATATCTCCCGGCATTAAAGGTGAAAAGCCCGGCCGAGCCGAGTCGAGAGAGAGAGAGAGAGAGAGAGAGAGAGAGAGAGAGAGAGAGAGAGAGAGAGAGAGAGTCTTACGGGGCGCAGGACGTGTGCGCGAGCGCGAATGTAGCAGCAGCAGCAGCAGCAGCAGCAGCTCTGGGAGCGGCCATCCAAACGGAGATTCGATTGTGTTCAGCCCGCTAGGTTTTCGCCGCTCGGAGAATTAATAGAGGTCTCCATTGGCGGCGGTGACGCCATCCCCGGCCGCAGGGCATATTTTCTCTCTTGCACGGGGGGTGCGTGCAAGCCGCACCACACACCGGCCCGTTTCGAGGGACGGTAAATCAACATTTCACCGTTGTCCCGCGAAATTAAGGAAACCCTTGATCTACGGGCCATCCACGCTCGATTCCTGATCTACGGCGTGGCCCGGACTTTTCTATGTCCACCCCCGCATTGTCCCGCTTGAATGGATCTCGCTGCCGTGCCCCGGCCCCACGCCCGTATTCGTTTCTTTCCTATTTTCTCTCCATCTTTTACCTTCGAAACTGTCGAGGGGATCCATTCACGTCCCCCGGGCTTGTCGCGTGACCCTGCGCGAAATCGTCACGCGAGACGACCGGGCCGCGCGGATATATTCAAATCGACTATCGCTTCGCTGCTCGCGCTCGCACGAAAAACTGAGAGAGTTGGCTTGAATTTTGGCGCGTTTTATCAGAAATTTTATAAGAAATTATTTCGCCCGTTCACACACGGCGACGCGTTTTCCACTCGCGCTGCGAACTCGCGAGATTTTGTACTACTCGGATGCAATTTTGTATATTATTTCGATCAGCAAAGTGATCTCCTCTCTTTCTCCTTCTTTCTCTGCCGCGCAATCGAGGACTACGCAGCGGGATTGTGAGAGAAGAACGACGACCGGTGCGTGTTGTGCCCTAGATTCGAAGGAGAGCCGCCGGGGTCACGTAGAGCGCGTGAGTGGATTTGACCGTGGAGCGCAGCGGAATAATTCAAATTTCGCTAGCTGCTTGATTCAATAATAGCTTGATTTAAGATTCATCTGGCTTCTCCCCGCGATTATAAAATCAATCGCGAATAAATTTCACTTATTAATTGAAAATTACAATTCATTTTATCAATGAGTTTCCGATATCAAGTTAGCTGTGATTTCAGCAGATTCGCGAGATAACGTAGACCGCGTATCACCATTCATACATACATTACACAACCCCTCGCGTGTTATCTTTCTCTAACGTAGAACGCTCAAATTATACGATATAAACATATCTCGCGCATAATACGTCGCGGAAAATCGTCAATCCCCGGAATGTTGAACGGGCAGGAGGCGATCCCCGGCCGTTCGCGGCCGGGGAGGTACACAAAAGATCCTAGCCGGCGGGGGAGGTGGGAGAGGGGCGTACACGCCGGGTATTAAACAAGGAATTTATTTCGCAAAGAGCGAGAATCGAGCGACACGCCACATATATAAAATTAAACGACCTTTCTTCATTATTAGCTCGCATTTTCCAGCATATTTTCACGATAACGTGTCCTCCCACGTACAACTCGCATACACACGTCGTAAACATGCGACGTGCATATACGCGCGCGCGCGCGCGCGTATAGCGACACGTGGTGGATGCTGCTAGCATATCGCGCAGCTTTAGTGGCCTTATTTCATAACACACATCGGCATTTCGATGTGGCAATATGCCACGATCATGACGATGACGGTGGTGTAATAATGATGTTTACGCCCGACTGTCGCGCAACTGCCGCCGTTGACGATGATGAAAATATCGCGCTCGGTTCCGCGCGCGCGGAATGAAACCACCACCACCACCATCACCACCGTCCCTGTCGGCCGGTCGGTCGGCCTACGGAAGTGAAAATGCGAGAGACAGAGGGTGAACTGGAGGGTGAGAGGAAAGAGAGAGAGAGAGAGAGAGAGATGCAATAATAAATGGCGCTCCATTAGTCCCACTTTATTGAAAACCGTGGGCCACGTTTTAACCACCAGACGGTGGGCGAGCCCGTGACGCGTGACGTCATCATCCGAGATCCTTTTAATACCGGCATCTTTTTCATGCTACGCCCTCCCTTTCTGCATTCACTCGGGCCATATTTCAACAAACCTTTCCGCCCTACGAAGTCGAATCGAGCTACCAACCAACTATTTACTGCCTCGGATGATGATATCGAGTTCGATGGATTTCGCAAAATTTCGCTGAAAGCAAACCAGTCCCGAGACCACTCGCGTGACGCAAGATTATGGATATTTGGACTCTCTCGACTCACGGAGAAAGAGGTTCGTCGTTCTTTTTGCTTCGGCCGTGTTGCATGAATGCGCGACGCTCACCTCGAGAAAAAGAGAGAGAGAGAGAGAGAGAGAGAGAGAGAGAGAGAGAGAGAGAGAGAGACTCGGGCAGACGGGGAAAACGCACGGATAATTTAATCTACCAAGAAATGCGCGCGAATGAAAAGGAATCGTGTCAAGTGCGGGGCGTTTCGTAGTCTGGCCGTTTCAACACAATATTTGCTTAATGAAAACATCCCTCCTGCGATCGGACACGCAAAGCGAAGCAAAGCGCGAGCGAGATCGTTAGCGAGCGGGACTGCGATCGATGAACATTTTACTACTCGAGTTACACACACGTATAGCGCACATTGTCTCCAATGAAGAGCGAGTACGTGTCAATTTAAAGACGAGCACCGGGGCAATTTCATCTGAATAATCGATCTTAAATTCGAAAGCTGACCGTGGTCCTTGCCAAGAGGCGCCAAGCTGGGGATATATACGGGACAATCGCGCGCGAGTCTCGAGCCGCGAGTCCGCTGGGCACAAGATAAACTTCCGTCAATTTCCTGTTGATATCGCAACAGCGCCAAGATCCCGTCGCGACGCGACGCGACGCGGTATCGACCGATCGCTCGCTCGCCGGCGGATCGACCGGCGTCGACCGGGGGTGGAAGATGATGAGAATCGGACTAATTCACGAGAATGGACCGCCGCTGTGTGCCCACCGGAAGCTCCGACGGCCGAGGATAGGCCATCGGTGCGATTGTAATCAGACCACCCTCCGTTTTCGACACGTTCCCGGCATCCACTTGGCCGTTCTATACTTTCCAACGGCGGCGTACTCTCCATTCGGGGTAACCGATGCCCCAGCTAGAGACCTTCCGGCGGTAACTCGATTTTCGACTACTCGTCTTGATCTATTCCTACGAATCAGCGTGTGGAAGAAACCGTATCGGGTCGGGCGGTGAATGCGAGTGGGTAGCTAGGTAGATAGGTAGGTTGGCTGGCTGGCTGGCTGGCTGACTGGCTGGGGCTGGAAGACTGGTAGGAAAGGTGAAACGAGAGAGGGAGAGAGGGAGAAAGCAGAGAAAAGGAGCATATTTTATCGAGCCGATGCGAGCGAGCGAGGCTGTACCGCAAAACGCGCCGCGACTCGCACTCGACTGCACGACCGTGTGCGAATCGATAATTTATCCCCCCGAAAGCTTACTTCGCACACCGTTTCACCACCACCGCACTCATCCGACCGGTTCTATCTGATCGTGGAATCGCGCGACGAGCGACGACGGGCTTTTCGCGCGCGCGCGCGAGAGAGACAGAGAGAGAGAGACAGAGAGAGAGAGAGAGAGAGAGAGAGAGAGAGAGAGAGAGAGAGAGAGAGAGAGACAGAGAGAGAGGGAGGTGACTAGGCGGATGGTTGGATGGGCGCTGAGGTGGACGGGAGGCCAGGGAAAAAAGAAACACGAAACGGCGCGTGTAATTAAGGAAGGAGAATGGCAGGGGAGGAGGGGTGTACACATGGCAGAGGGAGGCATCGCGGCGCCCGATGCGCTGAGGTAATCGACAAATTAGCGCGTCAGCGCCGCGCCGCGTAATAAATAAAGAGGAGAGAGAGAGAGAGAGAGAGAGAGAGCGCGCGCGCGCGCGTCTTAAAACGCGCGCGGCGGAGTGTCGTAATTAGAGATGAGGTAAACGAACAGCGCGGATCCCGGCCGGAGGAATGCGCGATGCATATTCAGCGAACGTGGAACACACACGCGCGCGCGCGCGCGCGCGCGGCGGACGGCCGCGCCGTGGCAATGGCAAATCGGCGATTTCGCCCCCTCCCCCTCCGCCGCGCCTTCCCCATTAGGAGAAGCGCAAATATCGCTGCACCGCCTCCCGGGAGAGAATAACGTAACTTCATATTAAAGATGTTCATAACTCTCGCAGCGGAGTCGCGTGTTCAATTCGCGTCCGGGTCAGCGGCGATATGCAAGCAGCGCCCGTTGCTCGCTACAAACGCATTCCCCTCCTTCCTCCCCTGCCAACGGATTATATATATACGTGGCGTTTATAATTCAATCTCTCGCAGAATAAGCGTTCTCGTGGCCAGCTGGCGTCGCAGGAGTCGCGCGGCTGGAAAATTCGCGGCGGCGAGTCACGACGAAAGGACGAAGGGGAGCGCATTTCGACGCGGCGCGATGCGCTACTCGAGACGCGCGACATTGTCCCGCAAATGAGCGTCCCTGAGGTGCGCGAATTCACCGTTTCTCCGGCGTGGCGAAAACTAATCGCACCGTACGCTCGCGCTGTGCCAATTATCGGAAACTTTTGTCGGCGGAAGGTATCGCTCGCGCGCGCGTTCGTTCAGAATTCGTCGTTATTTTCAGATATTCGCATATTCCCACGCCACATGCCGCGCCGCGGATCGCTCGTACAAAATGGCTGTGATTAATAATTAATCGTTCATAATTATTCGCCGCTTCACATATTCCACGGTCGGCGGCGGTTTGTTCAGAAATAGCCGCGATTAATAATTATTTATCACCCTTCATCTCCGCCCTCATCCTCCCTTCCGCCGGCCGCCGTGTCGGCGTGTGTGAGTATGTGTGTGTGTGTGTGTGTTCACGTTGGAAATAATTCAATTACAAGCGTGTGCAACCATCAGCGTCCTCTCCTATTCGCCGTCGGGTTATTTTCACATGTGTACAACTTAGAGGTCGCGTATCTTGTGTATTATGAAGAAGCTTCGATTAGCGCGAGCCCCGAGCGGCGTGTTCTCTCTCTCTCTCCTCTCTCTCTCTCGCGCGCACGCGCGCGCGCTGTGAAAGTAATTTTCCAGGCGAGAGTATCCGCTTTGTATTACTCCCGATATTTCAGACCGAGGCGTGACGTTACTGATGAAAGAATGTGTCCATTAACAATTTAATGAAGAGATATTCTCAGAGCAAGAGAGCGGAGCGATGTTGTTTGTTCGTGCCGCACGGGCGCGTCACGGTTATAAACATCGATTTCGCGCAATGATACTGCACAAAACCGATTTGCCTTCAGCCCGCTTGGCCGCCTCCTCGCGCGAGTCCGCCAGCTCTTCGATTCATCACGGCGAAAATGAACACGCTCGGCTTTAGACGCTCGTCGGGGCGCGCGAGCGCGTCCCAGCGCGAGCGAGAGTTCGCGAATTCTTATCTGCATTTTTCATTGGACGCTTGACAGCAATATTCCCGCGACGGCGGGAAAGTTTGTCGCCATTTTTCTCTCTCCTCCGCAGGATCTATCTAATCGCCTTTCGACGTTTCTGTTTCAGAACACTATCACATATTCGTCGGGGACCTGAGTCCGGAGATCGAGACACAAACCCTGAGGGAAGCGTTCTCAGTCTTTGGGGAGATCTCGTAAGTCCTCTTAATCTCGCTCATTAAAGACGACTTACCGTTCTGCTAGTGTTATACGAACGATAATATAATGACGCGGTGCCACCAACAATCTCCCAAGGAGACGAAATTTTATCTGCCATCCTCGATTCACAAAGATTCCCCTAACGCACACCCCGGGGTTCGTCCTTCCATTTGGGCCCAATTAAAAACAAGTGGCGCGCGCTCAATTTCTAAACGCAATTCCGTACGCGTGTATAAATAACGTACGCGTACGCGCCGGATACACGGGTTAAAGAAAATATTTAAATAGCACGCGCGCATGCTTTATCGTTTAGCTCGATAAAGAAAAGAGTACAGAGCGGAGTACGGAACGTTAAATATCTTGGTCGGCGAAGGGTCATGTTTGACGTTCCCTGTTTTTCACAGCCGTGAAAAAATATCAGTCGCGGAACATGCAATGGCAAGAAACTTTTTGTGCCGCGCGAAATATTTAACCGGCTGAAATGTGCCTCATGCGTTCGAGCGGAAAAACCGGTATAACACATTTATGCAAAAGAGCCGCACGCGCCACGCACCGCTCGCGGATATCGTTCGCAATCTTAATGGCGTCGGAAATGCAATTTATAAAAACCGCGGATTATCAAGCTGCAGGAGGTAGGGGGAGAGGGAGAGGGAGAGAGAGAGAGAGAGAGAGAGAGAGAGAGAGAGAGAGAGAGAGAGAGAGAGAGAGAGAGAGAGAGAGAGAGAGCCGTCGCCGCCGCTTCCGGGCCCGGGAAACGTCAGTGCTGACGATAAATAGACATAATCAAATCCCAGAAATTGCAATAGAAGGAAATCCGGAATATTTCGTTTTATCAACCGGCTTCGCGAGTTTATTACACTTTTAACGACCTCGCCCTCTCGTCCTAACTGAGCTGTTTTATGAGTTTCCATCATCGTCCGACGTTTCACGATGCACCGACGCGAACAATAATAACGCATATCTCTGCGATCGCGCGCACGCGCGCGCGCGCGGCAGCCACCACGAGTCCTGCGACCTTGCGCTCCGTTAAACTCGCCGGTCGATAGATGCATGACGATAATATCGCAAGCCCCGATACCCTTCGAAGTCGGGCTAGTCGCTGCGAGCTAGGGGTGAAGTCGCGTCAATCTCCGCAGTCTTGATCGATTGTATCGGTGAGCCAGTAACATTAAGCCGCTTGCATTTATGCGACGGCGGCGGCGGCGGCAGCCCTACGCATCTCTGCAGATACTATTTAGAGAGCGTAATTAATCCTCCGCGAGTTTCCAGCGTCACTGATTGATAACGGACGGCGAGGCCGCATTTTTTCCCCTTCTGCGTGCGTGCGCGCGCGCGCGTGTCTCCCTTTCTTGCGAAAATATCACATCTCGTCGGCGAGCGGTGTAATAAAATGCTGAAGAATTTTGAAGCGTTCTAATTGGGACGGAAAATTCATCTGATAATGAAGAATGTTGCAAGGTTTGATTCTTGACACGTCCAATTAACAGCCGTCAAACGCGCGAGTAACAGAACGACGCGGAGGGCATGCGCTTCGCGCACGAGGGTGGAAATTAGGATAACGCAGTTTGCTGAGGGGGAGGGGGAGGGGGAGGGAAAGGAGAAAAAAGAAAGAGGCCGCGTGTTAAATATCAAACGCCGAGGAATGTTAATGCGACCACGCTCGCGAATTATCGAATGATGAGAATTACTCGCTCGCTGCCGAAAGCAAATTACCGCATACACATGCCAAGGGGATTCGCGGTAGTCTAAGAATAGGTATAATCAGCGGCGGAACTTCGATTTCGCGAGGAAATTACGGGAGCAAAACAAAAGGAACGTATTGAGCTTACATTTTGCGAGCATGCGAAGTGTCAGTAAGCCCGCGCTCCACATCGATTGTATCTGCAAGCCAGTACGCTACGCCCTGTGATTTTACGTGACGAAAGTCAGGGACAGTATCGCGATTTCCCGGCGCGATACGGCCGCGCGAAAGAAAGCGGACTAAATAAATGCAGCCAACGCGCGCGCGAACAAGACGTAGAACGCGGCGCGCAGGTGCCGCTACTAACTAACCCTCACCGCCCCATCCCCCGTCGGGCGTTTATTTCGTCGCTTTTATATTCCTCCGGTCGAGCGTATTTACGACGTTTAACAACGATTCATCGTGCCGCGCTTTATCATCTGTCTCTCTCCCCCTCTCCCGCCCCTCTGCCCTCTCGCTCTCTGTATCTCGCGCGGATTAAGAATCTCGATCCGTAAAAATCGTAGGTAGAACCGCTCTCTATCGCACAGCATGGATCTTCGTATCCGTTTCTCGCGCGGCAAGAAATCTCCATTCGGATTTCGCATCCTGATTTATTCTTGGCTCATGCAGATGCATGCACCTCTACTCGCCCGCGAAACTTCACGAGCGTTTGCTCGACGGCGGTACCGGTGACGGCTGCGGCGAGGTAAAGAGGCAGAGGGCGGAGAGGGGGATAAAAAAGAGGAAATCGCCGTACGTGTGTATGCTGCGTGTGCGCGCGCGCGCGCGCGAGGGTATCGAAATTTCAGATTCCAATCTAAACTCGGCCTTCGAGCGACAACCGTGCTCGACAGCGAAACAGCTGGAGGTAGGTACAGTTCGCGCCGCTTGGCACAAGAAGACGGCAGAAAAATGGGCCCCTCTCCCCCCTCCTCCTCCTCGTCCTCCACCTCTTTGTCCCCCTCCTACTCTTCTTTCTCCTCCTCCTCCTCCTGCTCCTCCTCCTCCTCCTGCTTCTCCTCCTCCTGCTCCTCCTGCTTCTCTGCCGCCACCCCTTCAGCCGCCCCCCATTCCTGCCGGTGCCCCTCTTTGGAAAAATCGATTCAAACTCGCTCCACGAGTACCTAAGCCGCGCTTTAAAAAGCTAGTGAAAAATTGCCAGCGGTTTTCCTCTTTTATTTTGTTTTCGCCCCCTCCCGCCCCCTGCCCCGGCGCCCCTTCGCCTTTCTCTCCTCTCCACCAGCAATGCTCCTCACGCCTCTCCTCTCTCTCTCTCTCTCTCTCTCTCTCTCTCTCTCTCTCTCTCTCTCTCTCTCTGTGAGCTCCGTCCAATATTCCTTTTCCCTCGATCCCAGGTATACGGTCTTCCCTGCCTCAGCTGCTTTATCCCGGAAAGGCCTTCCTCGTGCCTCGTACTTGGCGCGATAAACATTCGTGATTAATTATATCCTCTCCGGCGCGATCGAGTATACGGATATTACGTCACGACGAGGATTGTATTACTGGGTCAAACGTATTATGGATAACCGTTAAGTGAATCTGTCCGAATGCACCGTTGACGAAGCGCGAGCGTTTAGCTCGCCCGCAATAACCGGCTCGGAGGCTTAGCGGAGAAGAGAGCGAGTTATCGCAAATTCATATTGATATCCCGTCGCCGAGCAATTTCGCGATTCTTATACGTGCCGGTCAGCGCATTTCCCTCAAATATGAATAACGCCGCGCCGGCGAGTATCGCTCGCCAAGCGTGAAACGCGGTTTAGCGCTTCTGCTTTTCGGGCAAGTCTTTATGAATATTGCACCATAAATTTTAATTTCGTATATATATACACATACATACACACATGCGATGCAGGTGTTTTATATACACGCCATATATATACACACATATATATATATATATATTTATATATTTATATATACACGCGCGTATGACCTGCCGTCACGAAATGTCATCGCGAGGTATGATGGCTTTCTTCGCGTTTTTGCGCAAACAGTCAAGCTGAGAGGAACGATTATTTTTCGCACAAAGTACCGTATCTATCTCGCGACACGATGGAACATTTTTCCATGAAAGAATAATAAACTTGGCTCCTGTTGCTCTGAGAAAAATATAATCATTAACGTACGTTGCGATCTTTTATAGAACGCACTTTGAGAGCGTCACGTTTAATCGCACATTACATCAAATTACATTAATTGGTATAAACTTGCAGAATAAAAGTAGCGCCATTGAACGTTACCGTGATGATAAGATCTGTGGAAAAGTAAACGAGGATATAATTTCCTGAGAACGTGGAAATATATATGTGTGAATATACAATGGAACGTGCGTGTATGTGTGTGTGTGTGTGTATGTGTACGGGAAAAGTATGCTTTTTCGTATTAAATCCCTTTAACGGAGAAATTTAATTACAAATTGTCGACTCGCCCGGTACTAACTAGAAATTTTAACGATGCAACTTGAAATTTTAGTCACGCAAATTAATTATTGGCCGTAATTTGCAAACGATGCAATATTGAAACATAAATCGAGGCTCTAATCGACAATTACCGATAGTGTACTGCGAAGTACGAGTACATTTTTGGAAAAGTCATTTAAAACGTTTTTAATGATGACAGTTTCAACTGCCGTGCGTATTTATTCGGCCGACGTTCTTGGTGCATTATTCTCGTATCGAACGACGTTATATTAAATACGCGCATGAAACGCGTTAAAGCGCCAACGAGTAATCGTCGCAGTCTCTGCAAAAGAGACAGAGACAGAAAGAGAGAGAGAGAGAGAGAGAGAGAGAGAGAGAGAGGAGAGAGAGAGAGAGAGAGAGAGAGAGAGAGAGGAGGAGAGAGAGAGAGAGAGAGAGAGAGAGAGAGAGAAAGAGAGGAGAGAGAGGAGAGAGAGGAGAGAGAGAGAGAGAGAGAGAGCCAGGAGTATCTTTCAAAACTTGAGGGCAGCTCCGCGAACAATGACTACAATGGGGTAGGGATTTCTAGAATGGTCCATTCACATGAGTGCGACAACTTGCTTCAGCCTATGTCCACATTTGCATACGAGCACATTGCAGTTACACCTTGATTACTGTCGGAGATTCAAAGTAGCCAGCCGCGGATCAGAGACAAAGTAGCTTGCAGGTGATACGAGAGAGTAACGCTGTAACTTGCACACCGCGTGTAAGATAAAAGTGTCAACTAGCGCCAACTCTGGACACTGTAGTTACCTTGGCCCTTAAACACAGTTGTTTATAGGTGTCTAATAATAAGGTGGAATATACGTGTACGCATATTCCACGTTGCATACTTCGCGTCGAGAGAGTTTGAACATTCGTAATCGAGAACGGCAAAATAATGAGAGCCTCCAGAGTTGGGCACGAGTCGGTACTTTTACCTCGCAAGCCGCCGCGCACGAACAATTGTTATCGTCGACGACGTCTCTATCGGCCGAGCACAACGAGCGCATCACCCGGCGCGAAAGGACACAAGAAAGCGGACATGAAACGGGAGAAATTTTCCGTGCCGGCGAAAATTACGCGCGCAAGACAAAGCAGACGCGTGAGAGAAGTTGACGTTTTTACCAGGGGACAAGGACGCCCTTTGACAAACGACGCGCCAACTCGGCAGGGGGAAAATCGCAACGCCATAATGACGATTGAATTTCTCCCCGGTCGGGATTAATCGCGCGCGCGCGCGCGCCCGCGAAAACGTCGTGCGAAACACCGTGGAAATATAATCCGGTAACACGCCACGGTTATATCCCCGAGGAAAGCGACTCGTAATGCGCTGGCCTCAGGATCGCCGCTCACGACCGCGTGTTTCGGGTATTTCGGTACAGCGTTAGGCCGTTAGTGTCACAGCTTGATCTCGGCGGAGAACCAAAGCTCGCTTTCAGGTTTAAATGGTGGTTAAGTAAGCTGGCACGGTCGCCTTGCTCTCCCTTCTTCCCTCTCTCTCTCTCTCTCTCAATTGCCCTTCACTGATGCACGATTCTAACACACGCGCGCACACACACACACACACACACAAACGTCCATGCCGGCGTTAAACATATGCGCACACCCGCGCATGCAGACGTGACTAGCACGTTTTCAGAGTCCAACGCGCATAGCCTAACTTATGATACACGAAGGCGTCGTTATGACCGAGCCCCTTACGCTTTCGCGCCACTTCCTCAACCACCACCACCACCACCACCAGCACCACCAGCATCAGTCCTCCTCCCTGCCACCTTGCCATTTCGCACGTCCACCGCCAGCACCATCGCCACCGTCACCACCATCCACTTTTAATCCATGGATCTAGGACCGGAGAGTAACGAAAGGAACCGGCGCCGTCGACGGAGTCTGCTTGGCAAAAGTATAACGAGTAGTACCAGGCTTGTCCCTGAGCAGCGCCGCGCACATTGCCGTATCCCGAGATTTCGTTATTAATATTTAACTACGGCGGAAAGATTAAAAAGTTTCAGGAATTTTAATATAGTCATCCCCCAGGGAGTCGTTTCCATGCTGAAACCTGCGCCAGGCGTTCACACGAACGAGCCACGTGTGCACAGGAGCGCGCGGGCGAGCGCAAGTATGTATGTGTGTGTGTGTGTGTGTGGGGGGAGAGGGTATGGGTGTGGGTGTGGGTGTGGGTGTGGGTGTGCGCCGTGTGCGATGTCCATGTGTGACACACGAGCGCGGGGCGCGTACGCGCGAACACATTGAAATTCGGCCGCGCCGTTTCTCACGGCGCGGCGAACAGAATTTTAACGACCCTCGTTATCAATCTCGCGACGAGAGAGAGTCTCGACTGACCGACCGGCCGTGCGATCGACCGATCAGCTTGCTCGATGTTCGTTAACGCTCCATGAGGCTGGTGCCCGTTATAGCGCCAAGGATTCCGCCGGGCGAAATCACCGATTTTATTGCGGCGGTGGTCGAGAGCCCCGCCCGGTCCGAACGGCATCGGTCTTTTTCCACTCAAGACGTGTCTCGTTTCTCGGCCCGCTCTTCCGACGACGCCCCGAGACAAGGATGCAAATCGCGCGACGACTTTTTCCCCTCTCGCCTCTCTCTCTCTCTCTCTCTCTCTCTCTTTTTGCACGAATTACATCAACCACGGCAGTTTCTATCGATCCCGCGTTTACTGTTCCGGCAGAGGCATGCGTTTAGCGCTTATCGCACCCTTCACGCGTGATCTGCCACGTATAACGTCCGAATTAATATTTCGCCCTCGCAACACGCATGACCAGAGAGTCTAAATGTCGAGAGTTCACGAGCGGCTCTTTGTTGCGCCGGGGCCTCCTGGACGATCTGTTAAAACGTTACACGCCAGTCGTATCCTGCGAAAATGTGTCGTAACACGATGGGCTTAGCGCGAGCGTCGACAGGAAAATTGAACTTGTCCTGTGCGCGCATCGGTCATGTTCCTCGATTCGCTATTTCTCCGGCTAACGACAAAACAGTCCTCCGCGCGATCGGTCAACCTGCCTCCCTCCTCTCCTTCGCCCTCCGACAAACGGCAAATTTTACAAAGTTGTCGAAAGCGCGGCGCTTCGCGATGAATAAAACGACCCTGACTCGGCTCCTTGACACTTCTCGCGAAAAAAAGATTCAGTATAATAACAAACTAAAGCATTTATATCTGCATCTTCTAATGATTCAAAGTAAATATAAAAGAGAAAAATATATATTGTATCTTAGATTCTGTTATGTAATACGGTCATTGAAAGACACGATCTCCTGATTATTTCGAGCAAGTGTTAAAAAAAAAAAGTATAATTAAATCGCATTGATCCTCTCGATATTGCAAGATATTGCAAACACCCATCACCATAAAAATGTCTTTTCTTATCTGACTCACCGATACACAGCAGACAGAGTCAGTCACGTTCTGCTGCGGATCTGTAACAAAAATATAGTTTCGTTAGTTAAACCGTTAGGTTAAAAGTTAGATTAGGTTGAGTTCAATTCGCGGAAGCGCGCTCGCAGATACAAACGTTGACCCCTTGCCATTGTAAATTCAACGGCTTTTATTCCAGTCGCTCGGTTTTCGATCGCAATAAATGAAGAAGAAATGTACAAAAAACGATCGGTGAAGCTCACCTTCAAACCGACTCTGCTCGGCCCGAACCGGGTCCTCCGGTGCGGCATCGGCGTCCGTCGAAACTGCGTCCCGATAATCGCGGCTATCGCGTGGCTGCAAACTCCAGCAGATCTGTAACAAAAAACGAGTTTCCTCATTAGTATTACAACGACAAATGCGCCCCGCATCAAGAGTACGAAAACTCGAGACTACAAATTAGCTTCTTCAACTTAACCAAGTTAACCAATAAAAATTTACCTTTAAAGACCATGAAACACTGCTATTACTCAAGATGCTTCGGATCGTCACGCACACACACGCACGCACACACACGCACGAATATTACACGTTACACGCGCGCGTACACTATGATCGAGCGTGAAAATTCGGAAATTATTACGCGCGGCGATCCGCCGATCCGTCCGCCGCCGCGACGTAAACAATACTGGAAACGGTCGCGGCAATTGCGTACTTATGAACATGTTGTTTTCAAAGTCGCGCGACCTTGTCCCGCCGGGACGCGTCTCAGAGAGCCCATAACGTTGTATAAAACTTACCTTTTTAAACGAAAAGGTAAACAAAGAGGCGACAAGTACACGCGCAACACCTATTGTGTTATTTTTAGAAATTTCAAATTATTTTTTTTCAAGTAATGTACTCTTGATGAGGTGTATAATCAATCTAGAAAAGAAGCAAAATGTTTTCCATGGCGGTAGCTGAAAGGTGGGTGTGTGTGTGTGTTGTTTATTCGCAACGCTAACTTCGCTAATAAATCACAATGAAAGTTTCGCGCATATAAGATTTAACACGCCGATAATGATCGAGATATTTCGCGGCGCGGCGGTCTTCTCCGAGAACTCGCCGGTACTATTTATTTCCCCGAGCCGGCTATAAAGAGAAACGTGTGAGATAGCGTCGAAAGGATAAAAAGGCGTGATTGCTTTACTTTGCAGATCGTCGCCGTCCGTCGCGGCGGGATGTAAGCGTAAAAAGAAGTATCGAAGCGCGAGAGAGAGAGAGAGAGAGAGAGAGAGAGAGAGAGAGAGAGAGAGAGAGAGAGAGAGAGGGGGGCGGGCAGGCGGCTTGCGAGGGCGCAGTAGGGGGGAGAGGGGTGGGCGGGGTGGAAAGAGCGAGTTGGGGAGGTAGCGGCAAGGGCGGTTGGAAAAGTTGACAGCCTCCGAAAGTTTCGACACCCTGTAGGGAAAGCGACGGCTCGATTAGTTTGCAAACGACCGTAACTTTTGCTCGAGATCTTTATCCGTAAAAGTACAGACAACTTTCTCGTACCGGCGTCGGCGGCGTCGGGGGTAAGTAAGGGATACGACCGGTTCAATTGTAATGTCGGGACATAATAATTCAGCTTTCACTGTCCGTCCGATGTTATTTTTTTCTCCTTCGAGCGCTTTCTCATTTGTGCGTATTCCTGCGGCGCTCGCCCTCTCCGGCGCCGCGGTGGTGGCGGCGGCGGCGGCGGCGGCGGCGGCGGCGGCGGCGGCGGCGGCGGCGGCAGCGGCGGCGGCGGCGGCGGCGGCGGTGGCGGCGACGCGCCGACGCGCGGTTCGACTTCCTTGCACATTACCGCAAAGTAACTTCTAACTCTACCGTAATTTTTTCAGGATTATCAACGTGCACGTGGTCGACATTCGTGCTTGTCAGCCGAAAGCTTTCTGAAACTTTGCGAGAGTAGTGCGAAAGCACGTCCCTCGTCCGGAGACGTGCGAATTTTATGTGACAAAAATAAAAAAAAAACAGGGGAGGAGGAAAAGAAAGCTTTCTCTCCTTTTCTCTCTCTCTCTCTCTCTTTCTCTGAGATGGCGCATAGAAACGGCTTTTAATTTATTCACGGGCGAAACATCATTAACGCGATTAATACACGCGAATTGTTTTTCTCACGCAGAGACCCTGTTTAATATCTGCTACCAGATGCTCTCCGATCCATTTCATTTTCCAATGCACATGCCGGCTCTCTCTTTCTCTCTCTCTCCCTCTCTCCCCCTTTCCCTCTCCTTCTCTCGCGAGCGAGCGCGCGCGCTCGCTCGCACGGAGAGCCGTATCCAGTCCGTAAGAAAGACGAAGGATCAAAGCAACGACCCAACGAAATAGCTTACCCCGCCGGATATCGAATTTCGAGGGTGGAAGAGAATTATTACTTACGAACCTCTCGCTGGCTGCGTACTTACTTACCCTCTTATTGGCTATCTGAAGGCAGCCGAACATTTCTCATAGCGGGTAAACTCCTATTTACTCGTCGATACATTTTATTCAATTCTAAAAATAGCGCGCGGCTCCGACATAAGCGAATGCCAGGAATTACGGCGAGTAGGTATGTCAGAGGAATTCCGAAGCCGCATAGCGCTTACGCTTCAGCGGAAATTCCGGAAAATGTTACGATCTTCAAAAATCTTTCGCGCTGCCTGACGACGCCGCCGCCGCCGCCGCCGCCGCCGCCGTCGCCATCGCCAGCGCGTCGACAACGACGACGACGACGACGACGACGACGACGACGACATATCCGTTTCGCGATATCTAGACGTTGTCACGAGCCAGCCCCCGGTGCTAATGACACCGGGGGCGCAATTCCGCCGCGTGCACTTTGCCGCCGTTGGCGTTTCACCACGGCGAAGAGCCGTGGTGCGATTCTGCTCGACCAGCCGCTCGCTCGCGCAAATCCACGCAGATCCATATACTCACGAGTGTTGCGAATGTGCGGTCACTTGATTTATTACCCCTCAAGATTATCACTCCCTTCCTGGAGAGCAGAGAAACCCGCCTCCTCTTCTCCGCGCGACCTCTCTCGGTCTTTCCTCTTGGAACCGCCGTTCCTCCCGTGAGTGGTTTGTGACTTCCTGCCATGGCTCGCAGGGGGCGAGTCTACACGGCTCAGAATTCTGCCCGAAGACGACGACGTGATGTATAGATCAAGACCGTTTTAATTCATTGATCATCGATAATCCGCCGACAGGGACCGGCAGCGCGCGCGGAACTTGCCGGACGAGTGAATTTAATACGTATCGCTGAGCTCTAACTGACTTTTAATGACACTGCGACATATCGATCGGCGCATTATTGCGCGTTGACACGCGTACCGCGCGTGTCTTTAAACCGCGAGAGGCCAACGTTGTGTCGCCGTTCGTATCGTCTCATGCACGTGTATGCAGTTACACACACAGACACACACACACACACACATGTGGGGGTTATTCCCGAGCGTAGAGATTCAGTTGTAAATAAACAACGACAAGTAAGACAGGATTATTGCCATCCGATCCGTTCCACCCCCGAACCCCTCGCGTCTCCCGTCGTATCCGCGCGCGCGCGAGCGCACGCGAGCGCGCGAAAAACTCCCATGTCAATCTCGTTTTATCCACGGTAAATCCGCGGCGCATATATTTCCCGCTCTAACAAGTACATATGCTCGTTTCTCCCTCTCGTTACCTCACCTCCGCCACCGCCTCTCGGTTTGCCCTTCCGATGCGTGGGCGGATAGGACAGGAGAACGAGGCGGCGGGTGGAGAAAGGGTCGTCGCGCGAAGAGCGATATCCCGTGAAATGATTCAGGGAAGTCGCCGAATAATGCGCCTCGCTGGTTCGGCGGTAGGCACTTAAAATCCGGAGACTGGAGTCCTCCGCCTCGGGCTCACGACGTCCGGGGATTCCATCCCCGGATCCCGCCGCCGCGCCGGAGGGGGCGGAGGGTTATAGTAGTAATAGTAGCCGGTCGCTAGCGACCGAATCCACTGAACGAGCGGCGCGCACTCGGACTTGAGACGTTGTCAGAGTTTAAATCTTACCACCCTCCTCGCCGCCCCTCCTCCCCCGGCCAGTCGGGGCTGCAGCGACGCGCGCGCGGACGCCCCGTTCCTCTCTTTATTCCCTAACTCCCTCGCTCTAGGAACGACCACCGCGCGCTCTGCTGCTCTCTGCCTCTACCCGCTCTATGGCCGCCTCTCGACAAACTGACCCCGTAAACTTAGCCTCGCCCCAGCCATCTTCCCCTACCTCCTCTTCCTCCTCCTCCTCCTCCTCCTCCTCCTTCTCATCCGCTAGCTCTTCTACCACCTCCTCCTCCTCCTCCTCCTCCTACTACTACTACTACTACGTCTCAACCGACGCTTCACCCCCTCGGCAAATAGTCAAAGAGAATTCGGTCCAACGAAGCTGTGACATAGTTATGACCGCCTTTAACGTACCTACGTGCCGTGGCATTCGAAATTGTCTCGCCTTCCGCGCACGGCTTCGGAAGTCTCCAGCTCTGGCCTTTGGACGATCATCCTTTTACTTACTGTCGGAGGAAGTGTCAATTGCACGCTGACTCGTGTAACGCGCCCGACGGCTGTTCGATTCGGCGCGCACACGAGAGACAGAGAGAGAGAGAGAGAGAGAGAGAGAGAGAGAGAAAGGAAAAAGAGAGACCACCCGCGGGGAGAGCGAGCTTTTTTCCCTGGCAGCTCGCAGACTATAGCCGCCCCCGCAGATTACCGCGAAAGGAATTCCGTAAATATATAATCAATTTCGCCCGCGCGTTCCGCCTGATGAATTTAAAACACCATCGCGATCTTTAATGTCTTTAACGTTCCGCGGACGGCCAAGGCGAGCCGGCGCCTTCGTCCTCGCCTACCCCAACCCCCCGCGTACTTGGCGAACTTCTTTCGGTACGGTGAACTTGCTCTCACTTTCCCGACTTCACTCGCAACTTCTCCGGTTACTTCGTCTTCCTCGCGGAGGGAGCTTCTCACGCGAGCTCACCGCGTGCGTATGCGTCGAGTGCGTCGGAATCATCCTTGCCGCGAGTCGAGCTCCCATGTTCCGGCGTTGCGAATAGTTCGCGGCGAGCACACGCTGTCGATGGAAGAAGGATGACGCCGGAGACGTGTAATGGCTGACTACCTGCAATGAGGAAGTATCCGGGATGTCGGACGTTCGAGTGAACTAGCCGAGCATATCCGTGGTGGAGTTTGGCGGGTAGCTAGGTCAACGGGTATGAAATTTCAATGAGGCTACTACTCCGCGTCGCCACGGAAGAATTCCCCCGGTGCGCGTATAGTCCACCAGGGTTAGAATTATGCTTAGAGTCTGAAATATCGAGCGACGGAAGAAGGGCGTGGAGGGCGGCGCGAGAAGGAGCAAAACGGAGGCGGGTGGGAAAAGAGAGGGAGAGGGGAAGCAACGGCGGCGGAGGGTAAAGAAGAGGAAGAGAGGCTGAGTGGAGAACAGAGAGAGAGAGAGAGAGAGAGAGAGAGAGAGAAAAGGAGCGGGGAGGAAAATTGAGAGAGAAAGTGAGAGAGAAGGACAGAGGGGAGGCGGAAGAGCAAAGAGGGAAGGAAGAGTAGAGACAGAGATCTGGTAAGAGGTTGCATCGTGCATTCTCTTTGTAAACCCTGCTAAGGATCTCCTGCCATAGCTTCGCCAACTCCTCGTACAGATAGAGAGAAGATAGAGCCGAGGTACACATCCAAATACAAGCCACGTACGAGTCTCGCTTTGAAGCTCAATATCTCGTTTGCCAGGAATCGAACCTGCCGAAATCAATGTCACGCGCAAGTCTTGTCCCGGAGCTCTCGATTTCACCGCCTCCCGCCTACGACTCTCGCGACTCTCGAAATCGAACAGGTGAGTCCGCCGCGCCGGTAATTTCGGCGTAATTGTTATACAACTTGCCGGATCTTGCCGTTGCGCGAAGAGACGCCAAGTGTATCTCGCCGAAGGTATTTTTCTCCTCTCCCATTCCCCCACTCCTTCTCTCCTTCTCTCTCTCTCTCTCTCTCTCTCCCCCCCTGTGTTTTTCCTTCTTCTTCTTCATTATAGATTTTTCTGCAGATCCTGACGCTGACTGACTATTCTATTCCCCAGGCGAAGTATCAAAACTAAGAGGAGCGAGCGAGCGCCTTAACACGATTATAATAAATAAGAACATATATAAAACATAAAGAGCGCTGGCCACTAACGGCCTTCGTACTGAAAGCTCAAAATTATAAATAGCACTATAAAGGAGCACTTTGCTCATTAGCTCATAAAAGTGTGCGCTCATAATGTACGCTTTCCTGCGAGTAGGCTCTTCAGGCACTTCGGCCGCTCCTTACCTGCTGCCTCGTAGTATCCCTTTCAGAACCTCCCGCGGCTCCCTTTCTTCTTTCTATCGCGATGTACAGAGCGTTTCCAACATGCAAATTGCACGACAGCCGCTTGCATTATTAATTTCGACGCGCGCGCGTAAAGAATACCGTGCGCCTGGCAGCTCGTCGCAACAGTACGCGATCACGATCGACGATTAATAACGCGTCAATCCGACGCGGGAGCAGCAAGTACGCCCCGAAGTATCTGCCATAATGGAAACGCGAGGCGCGGCTAAATGGATGTGTGTCGCGAATATCTTCGATTTTTCCCTCTTTTAAGATCTGTTCGATCGCGCATTCGCTCGTGCTCGAAGTTCCTCTCGGTTTAATCGCGCGGTACTTAATAATAGTCAAAGGCAAGTGTGGCTGATCAGGGACACACTCGTACACGCACGCGTGCACGCACCTGACATGCGCGCGCCCGGAAAAAAATACACAACGACCTGCGAGCAGACAAGAAGGGCTTAGGGTCAGTATCCAGAGTTAGTCGTCCGCTACGTCAACCTGCGCCTCGAGAGAGACGTCGCAGGGAAAGAACTACCCTTGGAAGTGGGTGTATGCCGACGGTGGGCCCGAGCACTTGTCCGAGTAAAATATTCAGCTCACTCGACAGCACAACGATATGTATTCGTCCTCTCTGTCTGTCTGTCTCTCTCTCTTTCTCTCTCTCTCTCTCTCTCTCTCTCTCTCTCTCTTTCTCACACCCCAGTCCTATCTCTTGCTACCCATTCCCGACTTCCTCGGATTCTCCGATGGGCAGTTTCTCCTTTCGGTCCTTGGTACGTATTCGACCGAGTTCGGGCAACTTCAAGAGTTAGCGATGCGCGATGAACTTTTTACTCGCGGTACTTCCCTGTTAACAGACAACGCGCGGAGCGCTGAATTCGGATTTGCGTTTGACTCTCTTTTTCTCTCTCTCTCTCTCTCTCTCTCTCGCCGGTCGGTCTCGGTCTCGGTCTCCGGGCGGAATTCGTGAACAGTTATGAGTTTATGTCCGCGGTAATAACGCGATGTGACGTTATAAGAAGCGACGTCGACCGGAACGCTGCTCTTCGACTCTGTCTCGGCAAAAAGTAATAAAGATCTTCCAAGAATGTCGCGTTATTTCGAGAAATCCGTCCTCACCTCCGCTAATGTCAAAGATTTCATGCAGAACTCTTAATTCAAGCAGCCGGTTAACGACCCTCCTTATATATAAATTGTCAGACGCAACCGCGTGGACGATTCACCACACAGCTGGCGCTTATTAATCAGCCTTATTTCCGAAGAAGCTCCCCTGTCGGAGCAAATTGATTTCTTTTTCTCTTTCTTCTCCTCCCTCTCTCTCTCTCTCTCTCTCTCTCTCTCTTCATACGTGTGATTGGTTATAGAATTCCGCGAGACATACGAAAAATGATACCCCAAAAATGGATGTACTTAATAACACGGGAAAATAAGGTATTTCGGCAGCATTGTGGCTCCGAGAGACGAGGGTCTCCCTCGTGAGAGAGATCATTATTTATCCCTCAGCGAGGCTAACCAATATTAATTTGTCGGAACACGATAGCGGACTCGTTAAAGAAAAGAACGTACATTTTGCGAAAGAGAAAAAAAATTAATCACTGATCCTCCCTCCGCCTGGTATATAACGATCACGCTACAACACCGGCTGAATCGTTCGATTAAATGCGCTACGCTCTGTGTACGCGACGAGGAAAACTCGCGCGCAAGCCTCAAGTGAACCTGAGAAATAAACGCGCACATTGTGTGTAATGAAGCCTCGGAACGGAAATAATCCGCGAAATAATTCCGCTTGCCGGCAATTTATCGGCTATTAACATAAAGGGGACTCTCTCTCTCTCTCTCTCTCTCTCTCTCTCTCTCTCTCTCTCTTTCCCCCCCTCCCTTCCTTTCTCCGCCAACGATGGTCTTGCGCGTTCGCGTCTTTGAAGCTATTACGCGAAGCGCAACCACGAAACAAGAGGCTGATATCCGCACAAAGCTCCGGCCGTGGTATATCACATTCAGTACATAGGAGAACGCGTTTACCATGCCGGCGTGTCGCGATATTAAATCGGCAATTCTTTTCCGCGGACGAGACGGCGGCGGCGGCGGCCGCGGCAACCGGCTTTCGCCGCGGCCACCGCAATACTCGGCCAACTCGTTCGAACAAAGGCACTTCGGAAGAGAAGTCTACGAGCGTACGGAGCGAAGGAGAGCAGATAAAGGTACCGGCTCGGCTCGGCTCGGCTCGGCGCGGCAGCGGCGGCGGGTCGGGTATTCACGATCGGACGCAACACGTAAAACGATGCAGCCCCAGAAACGGCGGCCTTTCTATGGAAGTGCCTTTCCCCGCTTTGCCAATAACGCACACTTCGCGGTGGCGCAACTGTAGCCAGCGCGACTATACAGCAGATCGGGCGGCGAGTAAAGGGATAGAGAAAGCAGCTGCGGGACGACCGAGGGCTGCGCACGTGGGAAGGAGAGAAGCTGTGCGCAGGGGGTTGACGACGCTGGAGGAAAGCGAGGGTGCGAGGGCGAGCGAGAGAGAGGAAGCTCTTTGAATACAACCGCGATTCGTGTTGGCTCGTTGGTCGGCTGAGGGTAGCTCGACGAGGGACCGAGACGTCCGAGTTACGAAGGGAGGAAGGCCAGAATTGGTACGAATATTTAAATGCCGAGGGATTCGAAAAAGCTCCTGCCCCTCCCCTCCTCCTCCCCGGATACCCCACGCCGCAACTATCGACGCGCCGAGAGAGAGAGAGAGAGAGAGAGAGAGAGAGAGGGAGAGAGAGAGAGAGAGAGAGAGAGGGAGGGAGGGAGGGAGGGAGAAGAGAGAGTAGAGAGAGAGAGAGAGAGAGAGGGAAGAGGAAAGGAGGGAGCTTTGAACGCGAAATAGTTGCGACTCGAACCTCTGAAAAAGCGACCGAAATAAGGAGGTTGAGGGGCCGGGAAGACAAAAGGAAAGAGATGGAGGGCAGGCGGACGAGCGGGTATATGGCAGGCGGTTACAATTGTATGTGTCTACATATAGAAAAAAGAAAAGTCGCGAATATCATGAAGGCGAAAGTGGGAGTGACCTGTTTGCTACTATATTCTCTCTCTCTCTCTCTCTCTCTCTCTGATGTAACGGCGATAAGATGCTCGTACTCGACACGACAATTTCTTACGTTTAAATGATTAATCGTCTCTCTCTCTCTCTCTCTCTCTCTCTCTCTCTCTCTCTCTCTCTCTCTCTCTCTCTCTCTCTCCCTCTGTCTCTTTTTATTCCTCTTTTTCTCTCATTGGAAGTTGTAGTTTAACGATCTTTTTTATTCGCCAGTGAATAGATTGATTATGTGATCGGCCGTGTCTGCGAGTTGATAGCACGGCCACAGCCGTAAAATGTAAATTTGCGTAACCGACATACAAGAAGAAAAGTTTCCAACTTAATGTCATAACAAGTAACGCTATAGGGATCCGCGGCTATAAAACTCTCGTTTCGCGCGATCATTTTGTCCTGTTTTCTGTACAAACTTATTTTTGAGCGGGAACTTCATATCGCGTCCTGCCTCGAGCTTTTGGCCTTTTCATTCGGAACGGCGACAATACGCGCGGTCGGCGGAGAGTAATAATCATTATAATTTCATGTGGGCGTAACAACTTGCAATTATATCGCGTCACGAAACACACACACACACACACACACACACACGAGCGTTCGATGATACGAATATACGGCAAGTTCAACGATAGATAAAAATAATTGCAAGTTAATGCGCGACGAGAACTATATATCCCGTCTCTTTCTCTCTCTCTCTCTCTCTCTTTGTCTCTCTCTCCCCTTTCTCTCACTCTCTCAATAATCGATGTTGAAAATTAACGCGACGGAAATTAACGCGTACCTCGTTGGGGAAGCTCGATAAGCAAATTATTAATAATGATGCGAAGAAGAGTGCAAATTATGTTATATGCCTCGACATCTTCCCTTTGTAATCTCCTCGTCGGCGCAATTAATAAACCTACGGAGAATCGGAACGATCAAAGTCGAGTTACTCTTCGCGGACAGGTGTGGCGTGCAACCGTGACGTCCGACGAAACCCCCGGTATTGTTACTTCGATTCCTTATTGTCTCTTCTCGGTGAAGTCGAACGTAGTTGCTAATAATGGAATCTACCGAGATAGCTCGTTCCACGTGCGAGAAATGAGGAAGAGACGGGCTCTACACGCTGTATATCACAATGCCAAACTACACCTGCGAAAGATGCTATTTCGGAGATAACGCGCGTTACGGTTACGCCATTTTCCAAGCATAGCGTAATTAGCGCGCGCGCGCGTAGATAACGCCCGTATCGAGCGGAACGACTTCACCGCCAATCGATAAATCGTTACCCAACGGAATGTCCACTTTCGACATGCACGGAAGCGTAACAACGTTCTCGAACGAACACTAACGCCTTTTTTCCTCGTCGTTTCTTTCATAGACGCGGCGCCATTCATACTAAGATCTGTGAAGCACCTCATTTAGCTGCTCTTGAAAACTGTGCGGTATCGAAGCACAACATTACCGTTTCATCTGTCCGCATTGAAACGTCGGATGCATCGCTTTATTTGCAGCAAACCTTTGCTGCAAACCGCCATTGTCACGCGGTACAATAAAATATAGGTCAACAGATTTCCGCGCCTATCGTTGTTAAATGTGAAAAGAAACGTCTGATCTTTTCTTTCCCCTTTGAACTAGTAGAGAAATAGGAATTTACTTTGCGGCATAGTCGCACGAATATCTTCAGTACATCGCAATAATTTTCACGAACGCGCGAACAGTGATAACGATGCAGGGGAAGCAAAGTAATCGTGATAATAGACTTAAAACTTCGTGACGTTGATTATATTTTTAGCTGAAAACTTTCCGTGCACAACGAGAGAATGAGAGCGCGCGATTACCGCGCCGCTGCGCTGCACATTGTTGCATTTCAATAATTTCACACGCATCCCGGATATTTCATCCTGCAAAAATTATTGTCCGCTAAACAAAATTATTAATCCACCATATATTAATCGGTTTATTCCATTCTCGCGACTGATGGTTGTTAAGCGGATTGTTAAATTATTTCGTACCTATATATCAGTTTTTAAAACGCCGCGATAACGCCACTAAAAACCGATACTCTCCAGAGCATCGTTTACTTGCATGGTTGTTTAATCACAACGTCCCTCTAAGTCCCAGGAGTTCCATCGGGCTATGGTTTATTATCGCAAGTATTGTAGAGTATATATGAGAGTTTTCGCGATAATATTTCCGAAGAAGATAACGCGAGAAGGTATCGCGTTCACTGCTTTATCGCTACCGCGATTATCTCTCTCTTTCTCTATTTTCTCTTTCTCTTTTTCATTTCATTTGCCAATTCTACAAATGAGCCAAATAATTTTCTAGCGTCGATTTTGCTTGATTTCCACTGAAACGTTATCGTCGCCGACGGCGGCGCAAAGAATTCCCGATCCAATTGCGCGGAAATTAAACATTGATTTTCACCTCTGAGCGATAAATAAAACAGTACACACACGATACATACTCATATTTATACAGGTCCGCATTATCATGTCAGAATGGATTCCATTAATCACAGCTGTGTGACATAAGTCACAGCCGGGTTATGCCGATTATCCTCCGCCTTTATGCGCACTTATGTGAAAAGTTACGCGGCGCAATCTTCGGAACAAAGGACCCAGAGTTAGCGGGATAGATGGAATTTATATTTGTACCTCATTTCCCGTGATGACTATGACGACGGGCGGCGGACGAGGGTTATGGCGGACAGGCGGTCCGTAGTAGATATAAACTCATATTTTGGTCACTCCGGCGAGCTTTAATAAAGAAAGCTCCCTATCCACGACGCAGGCAGGGCCTGCGATGAGAGGCGGTGTACCGTGAATCGTAGTCGCTATATGGATACCCGTAGCTGTCAGTGAGCTACACGGTATACTCCTTCGCTCTGTATGTGTGTATATATACATATATATATATATATATATATATATATGTATGACATTCTATATAGATACACACCAACGACACACATAAAAAGCGAAGAGGGTGGTGGAGCGAAGGACTAGGCCGGCGATGAAGCCGAGGATGGGATAAAGTAAAGAAAGAAGGCAAAGTCTGAAATAGCGCGAGAGGAAAGAAAGATATCACGACGTTGTTGAAGTCCGTTGGAGGAGGGCGAGGCGTTGCCAGTCATAGTCGAGATGATTTCCCACCCCTTCGTGCGAGGAGAATCGCGGGCTCGCAATATTAGTTTTCGCATTTTGAAAAATCCCGTCATGTGACGCGCTCCCGGACCCTCTCCTCCCTCTCCGCCCCCGCCTTCGCCCACTCCTGTCCACCCACCCCAACCGCGTCGGCCCCGCACCCTCACACACACACACACACACACACACACGTACCCGTAGTCTCTGCGTTTCAACCTATATTGTTATTTGCATACCCGCCACCCGCCACGGTCCGCATGAATATGGATGTGGATGTGGATGCTCAACGTGCAGCCTCGCACACTGAAATTTCGGCGAGGTCTTCGTCGGAATTTCGGGTCGTAAACGTTCGTCGTATTATACGTACATAGGTACGTAGATCACGTGTATAGCGACGTACAAGCGCGTCCCGGGGCTCTGTCGAAGCGCCGCTGCTTTTCGCGTTTAACGGCCGAGCGTTTCCTTTTATCGTGATCCGGGAACGAGGCACGGAAGATACAGAAAGCTCGCTACTGTCAAAGGAGTCAAAGTCGTATTAAGTGTATTAAAGGGGCCGTGAAGTATGCGCTATACCGTATGTAAAGCGAGCCCGATGTCTTGAGCGCGAATTATTAAAAAGTTTAATTCGCCGAAATTTTCCGCCGAATTGCGCCGCTCGCTGCCGCCTCCTCCTCCTCCTCCTCCTCTCGTGCAGCGAGGCTGCCCACGCGATGTTCGAAAAGTATCGGGGAAAGATACAAAGAGTATATAATCACGCTTCAGAGTTCCGACGATGCTCTGCGACCTGCCTGATTTCCAAAATCCTGAGATTGCCGTTACATAGTCAACGAACGACGCGATTTTATTTATCTTGCCAACTTGATCTTACTCGGATTCGCTGATCTTTCGTACGCTCGAAGGGGCTGTTGACCCAACTCTTCGAAGCATGAAACTCGTGGAGAGAACCCGGAGTATCATTCGATTAATATGCAAGTATCGCATCTACCCCTCCCCTCCCTCCTCCCACCACCCCTCGGATCGGGTAACGTCTTTGTGTGTTAATGTCTCGTAAAATTAATAGTTATTTATATCGCGATAGCGTTTAACGCGCGACGGAGACCGAGACCGATGAAAAAGGAACGGCAGGAATGAAGAGGGGGCGTTTCAGCATTCCGCCAGTCCGGGTTATTAGTGAGAAAACTTACAGATTAAGGTAATTCGTTTCACAAGCGATAGGGCAGACGCAAGCCGAGCGTCGACTCCCCCTAGAAAAGAGTTGATGATAATGAGCCGATAACGATGGCTTCGAGCGTAACTACTGGGAACAGAGCGCTCGCGCGCAGCTCCTTCGTTAAAATATAATTTTATGTAAATAAAACTCAGCCTGTCCGCTCGCGGCTTCGGCTCGATTTAAACTACGTGCTTTCAAGATAGATCGGGGCGGAACCTAGGAGCGGAAAGTTTTCAAGCCTCGAAACCGCGCTGATAACGTACACGTGCACACGATACAACCACCGATCCAATGTTATCAATTTCCCTCTTCTCGAAGTCTGTCGTCATCTTTATCCGTGTAGATTCGTGTCGTGCATTTGATAATATCCAACAATAGACACGACACGCGCCGCGCACATCCTTCGGTTTTCCGCTCGAACGTGCAGTCGACGCATGATACATATGTATATTTTTCACGTCGAGATTAACGCTAAAACGGAGTGCAGTAATAAACTTGTTTTGAAAGGCGCCCTCGTCGCATCCGGTACGATTTTCACGATTTACGCTTGACGACTGGCGCGGCGAAAAAAAAAAAAAGTACAACGTTCTAGACGGATTTCGCCGTTGTGTATACACGTACGTACAAAATTAATTGTGCGCACGTTTACCAAATTCAGTTGCGTAAACTGGTTCGATACACATGTCCGAAAATAGCTCGTTTGATCGCGCGCGAAAATTGCGGAACTGCCGGACGTGTTAGTTTTCCAGCTTTCAACACACTTTTTCAGGCACCATTACGAAATCCGCGGAGCCGAGGGAGGGGGAGCTACATTATTTACGATATAATATTTATCAATAGGCCGCGTATGACTTCGCGCGTAGCGCGTTACGCGGGGAATAAAGCTTTCAACAAAAAGCCACATTTGCAGCCGCGAGAACGCAGCACTATATCGCAATTAAAAAGAACTAACCGCCCGCCATATTTATTCGGCATAAAATATCTTAATATGCGGGCGAGCGCGCGTATGGACGTACGACAGCAATTTATCGATCAGACGTAAATCACGCGTATCGCGAGAAACATCGGGAGCGCGTAGCGTCGAAATGTTTCTTTTTTACCGGCGTCGTTATATATATTATACTAATTATTTCATACGTCCCCCGTCATTCGTAATAAAGAACGCGCAAAGAACGGTATGCATTATCGTTCGTTTACCACCCCGGAATATTCTCCATTTTCATACTCTTCAATATTTATGCGATCCCATCAGCCCCCTCTTCTCTCTCTCTCTCTCTCTCTCTCTCTCTCTCTCTCTCTCTCTCTCTCTCTCTCTCTCTCTCTACCTCAGAAATATTGCCCTTTTCTGAGAATATTCTTCGCCACTACCTGCCTTCTCTTTGAACGTTCACACGGCCAGTAGTATATTCATATTTCAACTTCAAGAGCTACTCTTACTTTATCCCTGTTTCGTATTTTCGTAACATTTTAAGTTCTCTCCCCGAGGACTCGCCCAGAGGGCATTCAGAAGGCATACACCTCATTCCACTCCGCTTTATTCCATTGTTTTCCATCACGACTCAGTTGAACTATTCTCTCATCTTGCGCATACGTTCCACTAGATGTATACGTATGCATCGCCTCGCCAATATTTAATGTGTACAGAAAAAGGAGCAAGTTTCTATATTTTTATCAAAAACGCACTAGGCTCTAGTTACTCTGTTAAAATTACTGATCACACTTTGTACGATGCGTTTTCGTTCTCAAAGCGAGATAATAGGAAATTTTGCCCGCGATTCGCGACGGTTCCTCTATTTATTACGTCGCATCGATGTTTAACGCAAAGGAAACAGATTTTTCCCCGCCAAGAGAATTTGCAAAATGATTGCTCTCTGACCAGCTTGCAACTCATATACCCACAATTATTTGCTTGCGAAACAGGTGGCTGTATTGAATTCACTCGGATATAGAATAGGAAACTGAATAGTTGCTGATAGTAGAAATGACATTTGTCAACCGTAAAGAGAACCGAAAGCGCTCCTCTTCATCTGGTTGCCGCGTAATGCGACTTGCGCGAAACGCCGAAATTCGCCGAAATTTCGCCGGAACGTGCGAGAATTTCAGCCCACGAAGCACTCGTGTCGATCGACATTTCGCCGCGCGGCGATTATAAAATGTTGCAGCGCGCTGTTTGGCAGAAATACTTTCTGCCCTTAACACTCGGACGATCTCGTATGAATCGTGTTATGATACGCGAGACGGGAGATACCGCTGTCAGAGCGCATGTTACAAAGGTACTGCTGAGAATCATACTGGCATACATGAATTCCTACCTATCAACAGGTTGAAATAAATGGAGCCGACATGAAATAAATTGGTACAAGTACGGACGACGTACGTAAGGCGAGAGCATGGCAGAGTCTCACATATCGAGATTTATATTTCGAGGACGACGTTAGATATACGAAGAGACTAGCATGTCGAGTAACACGGTTAAACAGCCGGCGGCGTCTTCTTAAACGCGCGGAACTCCCGCGGAAAATTGCAGCTGTATATACACGAAGAATAGGCGAGACACGAGAGCGCGCGCTCGTCAAACTTGTAAAATATCCGTGACGAATTTTTCCGCGCGTACCTTCAGCGTCTCCCGAGAGAGGCAGAAACGGCCATTTCCATGACGCACCGATGTTCTCTTGCGAGAGCGGCAGCTTCCACGCAAGATCGTCGCTCCGGATGTAACAATCGGACAGACACCTCTCACTCTCCCACGCGCCGATTATCGCGAGATAATTGTACGACGTGCGTGTTGTACAACAACGACGACGCATGTCGACGATGTCGAGGCGCGCCAACGTGTCGTTCGACGGGCACAAAACATTCGTTAAATAATAGCCCGAATTTTCCATTTTCACCTGCACTGTGTCCGCGCTAAATGAATGTGGCCGCGCCGCGGCAGAATTCATGTCGACGCAGCACTTAGCAGCTAACAACATTACTTCCGGATACACCAATCGCGACGCGCTCAGTTTTAATCCCTACATCCGGATCCACAGTGTGTTTTCTCCCTCTTTTCTCCCTTCCGCCCTTCCCTTTCTCGCCCTATTCTTTATTTTTTTTCTTTTTTCTTTCTTTTTGCAGCTCGCGCCACCGTTGTATCGACATATATTCGAGGCGTCCGATGCCTCATGTAACAATTAGAATTGCGGGTGAGTTTGGGGCTGACCGCGACAAAGCGTGCACCGGCGAAGTATTGAGCCGTGTATTTCACAGTTTCTCCGTCCCTCATGTCCAGCCACGGGCTCTGTGTCGCACGCGGTGACATTCACAAATGGCACGCACACACAACAAACGCTACACACAAACATGCGCACACCTCTTCGTCCTCTCCGTTCCGGCCTTCCACCATAGCCCATTCGCTCTTCCTGCAATACCGGAGAGTTTGCACAGCTATATAGATATATTTGTGCCCCGTCGAGCGTGCGCGCGCGCGCTGGCCCATCTGTACCTACATAACTGGAACCAATACCAGTCCTGAAACGCGAACTGAAACGACTTTCTCTCGCCGGCGAACACATTGGCTTCGGTTCTGCATCGCGCCGCGAACACACGGGAACGCTCAAATGGTTCGGGGCCGAAAAATCTATGGCGCCGTTTAAGCGTGGCTCAACGTGTCTGCGGATCGAGCCATTCCGAACGGGATCATGTCACACGGAGAGCTTTAATGCAAATTCATAAAACGCCGGGAACGCGTGAGGTTTATGGAATCTACTTACATTTGTCATTGGATTAAGCGGCGAGTTTTACGGGGGAACTACCGATATTCATTTATCAGATTTGTATGTACAGGAGTGCACGCGCGCGCGCGCGATCACGCAAAAATGAGGGGGAGAGGCAAGGTGGGAATTACGCCTACGTGCCCCTGCGTCCTTCGAGCTTCGAGGCGAGTTCTCGAGCGATTTCTCCGGCGATTAAAAAGCAGAGATTCGCGCGTACTTGCGCGAGGAAAAATTATCTTCCGATCGACGAGCTGCCTGCGGAACTGCGCGCCAACTCTTATCTGTGACGCTTGCAACTTTATCCGACTCGGGCGCTTTCGCGTACTTTGTAAAGTTCTCCCTCTCTCTCTGTCTCTCTCTCTCTCTCTCTCTTTCTCTCTCTCTCTCTCTCTCTCTCTCTCTCTCTTCTCTCTCTTTCTCTCTCTCTCTCTCTCTCTCTCTCTCTCTCTCTCTCTCTCTCTCTCTCTTTCCCCAAATACATCCGAAATTTCGTTTGCTTACACATGTTCCGATATACCTACAGCAAACATCAAGTTACACTCGACACAGGCGTTGCATATATCAAAAGTTACTCCCTTCCGGCGGGAATCATACACACGCGTTTCTTGAAACTCCACGCATGAAAGTGCCACTTTGTGCCACTTAACTTGTATGTCGTTCCGACATCACATCGCTCCATTTTCCGGCGTGTCTCCCTCTCTCACCCTCTCTCTCTCTCTCGCTCTCTCTCTCTCTCTCTCTCTCTCGCTCTCTCTCTCTCTCGCTCTCTCTCTCTCTCTCTCTCTCTCTCTCTCTCTCTCGCTCTCGCTCTCTCGCTCTCTCTCTCAGATTGTCTTTCGCAGAGTTTACGGATCGACACTGATTTTTGATAAGTCCGATCCGCCCGGCTTCTAAATGTGGCATCATTCCTCAGCCGGCAATATTCTTATTCCGAGCGCCGCATCCGGGATACAAATCGGCCTAAGCGACGACCTGGCATCTTATCCGACCGCGACTTGGCGAATTTTTGTCACTATTCTTCCCGACGGCCGATGCACCTTGAGACCGCGATATGGCGGAGTACGACGCGTTTGAAGGGGTCGAGATTTGAGAGTGATGTATAGAGGGCGGCGAATGAATGCGAATCTCTCTCGAGACTAAAACTACATCCGTCGTCCCGTTTCTACGACGGCGACCCTCGATCCTGGTTTGTTTCAATATACGGTACCTTCCTTGCGTTACGCGCTCCGCTAAGAGTAACCCTCCTCCTCCGTCACCCGCTGTTGTATTCCAAGTACACACCCACGCTCTCCCTTGGCAGCACTTCCAATCTTCCTCGCGACATTTATGCCTCTCAAAACGTATTGCCGGGGAGTCGTGTAAACCGATACTCGTTTTACGACAGGAATCTATTCAATCTCGCGCGCACGCACGCACGCGAGAGCGCGGTAACGAAAATTTCGACTGAGCGCGTTAAAACAAAATAGCTGCGACGCTCGGACGGACGGAACGCGACGTTTTATTATGGAAAATATATCGGCGTATATAAACGCGCGCGCTAGAACGCAAAGTGCGAGTAACGGGACAGAGAGAAAGAGGAGGGGGGGGGAGAGAGAGAGAGAGAGAGGGAGGGAGGAGAAATTTGCGCGAATGGAAATTGATAAACGCGAGGCAACCTCGCGCGAAACAAGCTGCACACTTAGGTCGAAAACAAAAACCACCGATGAAATTGCGCCGTAGAAACGTAAAAACATCCGAGACGTTATCGAACGCTCGACGTCGCGAGCGGTTCGTTCTCAACGACGCTCGAGATCACGAGCCCGAGCATGACAATCCCGGGCGCGAAAGAAAGGTGTCAAACACTTAAAACGAGACTTCCGCGTCGAATCCGGCGTCTCCCCCGTCATCGATTTTCGTTTGTAATAGAATTCAGACGACGCCGTGCCTTTTGCGATTCAGCAGGCGCGTAAACGTCAGGGAAGCTCGGCGGAGAATAGCTGAAATCTTAATCTCTCCTACAAAAAACGGACAGAAAAAGAACTTGCGTATTCGCCCCCTCGCCTGGCCCCTCCCCCGCCCTCCGCTACCACCATCTCCTCCTCCTCCTCCGCCGCCGCCGCCACCGCCGCCGAAAAGAGACCTCCTCGTGAAAAGGAGAATGAATCGAGAGTCGCTTCCTAGGCTGCTTCATTTTTCCTTGTGGACTCGGATTAAAAATCTATTATTTATGCGCGGCCTCCGTATCTCCTCGCACTTTCACGTTTACGCCGGTATCCTCCTGAAATTGTTCGACAAACGAGCTCTCTACGTCCTCGGCAATCTCTTACGGCAGCTTTTGCACGTTGCCATTGGCATGTCTTCCGAGCATAAAAAGCCGAGTGGCTGCTTAAGTCACGTTACAGTCGGAAGTTTTGCACGTTCGCTCTCGTGCGGAGGTTCACGCTTTTATTATTATTAATACTCGAGTCAAGGGGAACGATACGACCGCGCGCGACGTGTCGTGAACAGCCCGGCCGGCAATTGCAATCGAACGCGGCCAGGAAATTAGCGCGATATCTACTCGCGAGAAAATTATTTTCTCATTAACGCGCCGAGTCCTCGCACAGCGGGATAATCGCGGGAAATCCGATGGTCCCGGGCGCCAAGAAGAAGAAGAAGAAGAAGAAGAAGAAGAAGAAGAAGAAGAAGAAGAAGAAGAAGAAGAAGAAGAAGAAGAAGAAGAAGACGAAGATGAAGAAGAAGGAGACGAAGACGAAGACGAAGACGAAGAAGAAGGAGAAGAGAGAGAAGGAGAAAAAGAAGAAGTAGAAGAAGAGACGACGACCAACGAATCGCGAATCGACGACTCTTTCCCGTCTCTTACCGATCGCGGATCTCTCTCGCGCGTCGCTTCACACCCCCGCTCGGATATTCCGCTCCCTTCCATTCCCGGGCTCATTGGCTCGTTGAATTATTTCGTAGGCGAGTCTCTCCTCCTTCTCCCCCTCCTCCCGCCGCTCTCAGTGTAATAATTTTAATTAGCTAAGTAATTAACTCCGAAGGAGAAAGCTTCAACAAGTCATGATCGCGCGAGCGCCGAGCGAAACGCGCGGACGCCAAATTGGCTGCTAACGCATTATTCAACGGCCTCGCAATCTTTATCGTCGCTCCGCACGAAAGCGATATCGTAGATTCGTTTCTTTATCGACCCTTCGAGAGGCTCAATTTAATTAACCGATATACGCGGCGACAGGCGACAGAATAGCCGTGTATCGCCTTAGCATCGAGCCACGTCGCGCGCAAATTGTTTCTAGATAGACAACGACGACGACGACGACGACGACGACGACGACGGCGACAACAGGCTGCATCTCGCCCTCGCCTCTGTCCACCCGCCGAGCCGCGAAGGTGATAATTTCCCGCTGAGACCAGACATAACACCCGGCGCTAATTCGTTGTTAGCGACCTCGCTCTTTAGCAAGTTGTCCGACACATTATCGTCGATGCGAGCGGGGCCACTAGTTCAAGAAGACGTAGCGGCCAGTCGCCCCGAGATGTGCCGGGCCGGACCGAGCGGGCAACAAGCTATCGCCTTTGCCGATGTCGTGTACCATCACGGCTAAGAGTTTGGTATCCTCGAGTTATCGACTCCAGGGAGTACGGTGGAGAAACTTGACGAGTTCCCTATATAGGTTGGGCTGCATTGGATGTAGGTTGAAGTGTAAATCAACCCCCGAGAACTTGACGCTCGCTCGTTCTCTCTCTCTCTCTCTCTCTCTCTCTCACTCTTCACCCTCGTCACTCTCTCGCGCCCCTCACGCGCTCCTTCCCCACTGCGGCAGTCCTGTCTTGTTCTCCCTCTGGTGTGCGCTGTCGTCTATCAGCTCGCAGCTCGCGCGCGAGCGGGCAGGCGCTTCTCTCGCCCGTGCTACTACCATCTGCCAACAATTTCGACGATATCGAAACAACCTGACGAAATTTCCAGTCCCTTCCTTTCATCCTGCCCCGCCGTGCTCCGCGTCTTACAGTTTCGTTGATCCGTGGCAGCCCCGGAGCAACTGATTTCCTCCATCGAGCGGCGCGAAGGGTGAGGCAGAACGGTGGCACGAGAATAAGGATAAAAACAAGTGGGAAGCTACAAGGGGCAGGTTTACCGAGCGGCCAGAGAGAAGGAGAGAGTGTGAGAGAAAGAGAGAGAGAGAGAGAGAGAGAGAGAGAGAGAGAGGGGGGCGGGAGGAAGGGAGCCGGCAGGAGGAAGAGTAGGTGGCGGAGAGGACCGGGCCGGGGAGCGAAAAGGAGATAAAGAGAGGACGGATATAGGGTCGAAAGATAAAACTAGCCGCTCCGGCAGCAGCGGCGGCTCTCCGCGGTTCGAATGAGTTCCGCTCTTCTTCCTTCCGGTCGACAAATTGAAATCGTCAGACCGGGAAAACTCCACCGAAATCCACGTTCGTGAGGAAAGCGCCAGGCGGCAAGAGTGGAAGAAGAATCGAGGAAACGAGCGGGGAATACGAGGAGAAGACACGAACCCGACGATAGAAAAAGAGAGAGAGAGAGAGAGAGAGAGAGAGAGAGAGAGAGAGAGAGAGAGAGAGAGAGAGAGAGAGAGAGACGGGCGAGCGAGCGGGTGCGAGCTGGGCTCGGTGAGCGCGAGAGAAACGGCGCGCGGAGCGGGAGCGGGAGCGGAGAGGGCTGAGGTGGAGGAACAAGCGTGGTCCCAGCGTGGTCGTAACTGGCGATGTTGCCTTACCGGACGATATTTCACCCCGTAATTATCTTAGCGTGCAACGCGATAGTGCGAGGCGGCTGCCGGTATTAATGCCCGCTGATAATGTACCAATAGTGTCCTAATGTCCCGTGCCGGGAGACCTGAGTAATAGACAGACCAAATGCACTGTAGCGAGCGGGCCTGCCTAAGATATTCGACAGAGTGGATTATTGCTTTCTACCCGCGTCGTTAACGATCCGTCGCTTATTATCTCGCAACGGATGGCGACTGCCGTCCCGTTATCTCGCGCTGCCCCGTGATCGCGACAATTACCGTCCGCGATCGCGCGTGGCGATCTCGCTAAACACATGTACGCATCTTCATCCCGGCTCCGTTCAGCCGAGTCCCTCGAACTCGCGACGACGACGACGAAGACAATCGTGCTGGCGCGAGCTGAAAATTTCGGTCTGAAGGAAACGTAATGAAAATCATCTCTCTCTCTCTCTCTCTCTCTCCCTCTCTCTTCGATAACTCGGTTACGTTTCAATTAAATTTGCATGATGACATTCAGGTGCCACGCGAGAGCCCTTCACTCGATTGAACGCGCAAATTGTCGGGAATCTGCGAGCGAATCATTCGATTTTAATGGCAATACCGTCGCTGTAACGAGCGCGCATCGTCATACATTAACAAACTCCGAAACGACTTGACTTTGCGGACGCGCCGCGCTCTTGGATTTTCACAGACTCGCCCCCGACGATTATCGCGCGACATCGATGTACTTGTCCCCGCGACATATGCGCACACGACGCGATAATACACCGTCCGCGGCGAGTATCGACCGGGAAATTTCGCGCGTTCTCTTTGTTGCAAATCAAAGCAGTAATGAATCTCTGCCGGATACACAAGTTGCACGTGCCAAGAAACTCGCCCCGACCAGAATATTACAAATGGCCAGGCAGAAAGAGCGCGAGCGCGGCGAGGGAAAACGAACGGAAGAATGAGCCGGACGATGGAAACGAAACAGAAGCAGAAAGAAATCGCAAGAAGAGCCAGAAGGAAAAAGAGAGACCGCGTGAACCCAGAAAAGGACCGAGTACAATAGAAGGGAGGTTCACGGCGAATGCCGAGAGGAAGAGGAGAGAACGAGAGAATGAGAGACAGACAGAGGGAAAGAGAGAGAGAGAGAGAGAGAGGGGGGGGAGACGGGGGCAATGAGGGAGACAAAGTACGAGAAACAGAGTGAACAGTACACACCGGCGCGCGTAAATCCGTGCAAGAGGAGCCGGGCACCGCTGCGTGCATGTACGCGGGCTGTCCGTGGCCAAACAATGTCTGTCCGAAACAGCCACGATTTCTCTTATCGGGCATTCAAACGCTAAATAATGGTGCAACTTCTCCTTGGTCAACACCGGCAACTCGGCTAGTTCGCTTGTCCGACCAGCGTCGCGACAGCCACGCGAGCCCCCATGAGCGGCGGGCAAAATTTCACACATCTCCCCGTTGCGCGCAAGGCTCGAGATATATATATATATATATATATATATATATATATATACGCGATCGGTCAATCGGAAAACGTGGCATTAACAATATCCGTGGTGCGCTACGACCGGTGCTACGGCGAACGAACGAGCGAGCGAGCGAGCGAGCGAGGATGATTGTTCCAATTCCACCGTGACGGAAACCTCTCGCGTAAAGTTGAAATTTCGAGGCGACGACGTATTACAAAAAAAAAAAAGAAAAAGAAGAAGAAGAAGAAGAAGAAAACAATACCCCTTGTCGGCGGAATAACTCGACGGAAAATGTCAAAAATACACGCTCAGCACTTGCAATTGTTGTCGCTGCGCTAGGAGCGCGTACCAATACACGGGAGCATCCTTCGTATGTTATCGCGAATGCGTAAAATCAAACGGGGCTAACAATAGATTTTACGACGTGTCTTGGCGCACAAACAGCGTCCTCCTCTGTGTATAGCTATCACAGAACGACGTGCCGAACTTCCGTGAGTCACATCCGAAGTCCACCCCCTGTCGATACTCGCCTCGCCGCGCATAATTACTTTAGCGAACAATTCTCGCATTAACGGCGTCTGCTTTCGTGCGATGTCACGCACGTAGAGCAGAAAGACATTTCTGCACCCTATATCACGTAAGATCGTGAAACGATAATGAGAATGGCAGAGGATCGAAGGCAAAGTTATCAGGCGGCGGCGACGGCGGCGGTGACGGCGGAGGCAGTGGTAGCGGCGGTAGTGGCGGTTAGCGGACATCCGTTGAACACATATTTGGTCTGGGATCAGAGAGAATAATCCCCGGGATTACCCCTGGTTTTCACCTCCAATCGTACCCCCATCACTGCTTACGTTCGAGCCATCCGCTCATCCGATCGGAATATCGACCACGGATTTAAACGCCTTTCCGTCGAGCCTCGAAATCTCCGGATCGACTTTAGATTTTGCTGGAATGCCGCTAGAAATTGCTACAGACGCCTCCTTCCGAGGAACGACTTCATAACTATTTTGGAGATTTTTTAAATGAAATTTACAGCACGCGCACGCTAACAAGGTGATCGCGGAAGGAACGTCGTTCATCGAGAAGTCGCGGGGGCAAGTCGCCTCTTCGTGACGTGGACCTGAAATCTCCGGAAATTTTCCCGAGGATTGTTTCGCGCGCCTGAATTAAAGATAATCCCGCATATTGAAGAGTTATTTCGGTCGTAATGTGTCAACGATTGAGGAGGGCTTTCTTCGGGGAACGTGTCACTTTTACTGCCACGACGCGCGCGAATCCTCGCGGTTTGATTAAACGCGATTGAACAGCGACCGTGTATCTTTTCTCTCTCTCTCTCTCTCTCTCTCTCTCTCTCTCTTTTTTTAGGAATTTATCGGTGAAATACCATTTTTTCATACTAAAGTTATTTCCGGATAATATACACATGCACCGAAATATTAAAATAAATAACAGCAGCACGCACACATACACATCGAATCACTTATTGGTCGATAAATAATGGATATTGATGATCACGGTTTTTTAACATCCGTATCGACTATTCCATAATGCATTAAGCTCGCGGCAAAAAATATCGATTTTAGGCTGACCTAGCTTTCTGCTCCTTGCAAAAAGCAGATTAGTTCTTGAAACAGTGCTCAAGCCGAAAATAAGCATCGCGATAATAAGCATCGAAGCGAATTTCACGAGAGATAACTGATCTCTCTTTCTCTCTCTCTCTCTCTCTCTCTCTCTCTCTCTCTCTCTTTTTCTTTGAAATACATCTTTCGAGTAAGATCCTCTCATCTAAACGACGGGAGCTGTTTCTCCGCGATCTGATAAAATCACTCCATTCCCCTCTTCAATTCGCTAGATCAACCAATCTCGTTCGCAGTGCTCCGTGATTCAATCAAAGTTACCTGTTTTGAACCTTCGGCGAGTTGGGGAGAACAAACATGCCGCGAATCGATCTCAAAAGATTATATTAAATTAAAAGCAACCCCTTCCTCCCCCCGCCGGCCCCATATTGATAGCGCGCGTGTGCCATTCTCGAGAGCTTTACGAATATAACGAAAGAAAACAAGGCGATGGTACGCGCGCGCGCGCCCAGAGCGGTCGTACCGAATACCGCCTTGTTCAGCCGCAGGAAAAAAACCGTGAGGGCAAGATGGGGGAGGGGGAGGGGGAGGAAGAGATGGAAGAAGAAGGGGTTGGAGGGAATATCGTCGGCGAATAAGAGTAACCAATTTCCTTGCTCTCGTGGGAGAACGAGGGCGCGGAACGAGGCAGAGAGCAAAAGACGAACGGCGCTCGACTTTGCCGATAAAACGAGGAGGCGGTTGAAACGAAAATCCCCGAACGCGAACGGAAGAGAAATGTGTTAGATGCCGGGCTATTCGTCCGCGCTATCCGCGAGGATCAGCCCGACAACGTGCTGTTAATTTCTAAAGAGTCCCGCTGCCGCGCACAGAGGCGGAGAGACTCCTCTCGCTCGTCCTCTCTCTCTCTCTCTCTCTCTCTCTCTCTCTCTCTCTCTCTCTCTCTCTCTCTCTCTCTCACTCTCTGTCTCTCTCTCCTTCTTTCTCCGGCGACTTACGATTTTCACCACGAGGAAATAGCTGCGGCGCCCACCGGACTGCCTGAGGAAGATGAAGGTACAGAGTACACGAGAAGAGAAGAAGGTTCGAAGCCGCTAGATGTATACCATAGGGGGAGAGAGAGAAAAGGAGAGAGAGAGAGAGAGAGAGAGAGAGAGAGAGAGAGAGAGAGAAAGTAGGGATGAGGGGGAGAGGAAGGGAGAGAGAGAGAGACCCGGGTCGATACCTGTTGATACTTCGTTCAAATAAAAGTCAACTTGTACGGCGAGTGGTTTAAAAGTCACACACACGCGCGGCCTGGCTAACGTACTCTCCACCACACCACCCCCTCCCCCTGGCCCCCTTCTATAGAGTTTCTTTCACAACGGCGGCTGTAGTTCGCGAAGACGAGAGGGTGGTCAGAGAGGCGGCCTCTCTCTCTCTCTCTTTCTCTTTCTCTTTCTCTCCCCCTCTCCCTCCCTCTCCCTCTCACTCTCCTGTCTTACTCGAGTACATGGAAAGTTCGAGCGACTTTTGCGGATACCGCCGGCGAGAACGTCTATTCCTTTTGCCATTTTATTATTTTAACGCTCCCGATACCCCAGCACGTCCGCCTTTCCTCGCCCCGATGCGAGACCGCGTCGAGTTTTTTTTTTGTTTTGTTTTTTCCCTCTAATGGAAACCTGTAATATGTTCCGATTGAAAATCTATCGAAGCGGGACTCACGTGCATTCTGTTTTTTTTTGCCCGGGTTTGTTTTTTTCCCCCTTCCTCTTTTTTAAATGTACGTAAACGCCTGTTTTCGGGTAAACGAGATAAATATTCACTCGACCCATATCTCGGGGCGGGAGGAGTAGGGAGGTCGAGGGGAGGGGAATTGTGATTTCTGCGCGCGGTATACGAATGCAAATTCGTTTATGAAAGTGTTCTAAAATAGTCAACTGTGTGTACACACGTGTGCGTACGGGGGCTCCGTTGCAATTGCTACTGGCTCTCTGCAATCGCTAATCTACCGCGCTAATCGAGTGAGCACGTTTAGTAATTCAAGAACTAATTGTTGCGCCGCAGCGCCGATCCGCCTTTGTAGCCAAATGGTGATTGAGTGGCGTACAATGCATGTAGAATGCATTAACCCAATTAAATGTAATCAAACATACCTGCGAAACGATGTCAATAGCTTAAAGGATAATTAATACAGATCTCGGCGGCCAGCCGCGGGCTGAACGTAAGCGATTCGTTTCTCGCATTGGCTGCAACAATAAGAGACACCTGGTGCGTCAGTCGCGGCGCGACTAAAGGACCCGCGTGACTAAAGTTGCGAAATTCCTCCCGTAACAAATGCGAGAATTATCCTGGACAGCGGATTACCGCGGTGATCATAATTTTAAATTTAATCAATCTCTCCGCGTCCGCGTATATATATATATATATATCCCCGTCTCAATTAATAATCCAAGTCGAGCGACCGACTGCGTCTCCCGCCGCAGCTGGAGATGCCGATAGCCGCGAGTTTTTGAATCGCGTCCCTTAATCGCCTCCACTGTCAAATCCACTTCTCTCAATTTACGGGAATTGTTGCGGCACTTAATTCGCCGGACAGTCTCTGCCTCCTCCTCCCTACTCCCCGCCCGCTCTTCCTACTCCTCCACTCACTCTCCCTGTCGTCGTCCCGAGCGAACCCCTTTATCCTTTTTCACGCAGCAAAACGAGGAAGACGGGCTCGGTGCGGGCAAGTCAACCGAATGAAATTCATATTCAATATGCTTTGATCACTTCCCCACGGAGATCCGGGATTCGCCCCTCGGCTACGCCGAGGATGGATGCGCATCTTCTCGTAGACCGCGCGCTGATATAGGAAGGATTAAAATGCAACCGAGCTCCCGGTCTCCCTCATTCTTCGCCGCGGCCTCTAAAGCATTCACCATCTTGGATATTAAAACTACAAAACAATCGCGATGCCAAGATGAATAGACTGTGTTTCGAGGCTACGAACTCGGTCGTCCGAATATTCGGCGATACGTGTGTGTATTGTCGTAACCGAAGATCACCCCGCGACGCGGCCGCTCCACTCTGTCGTAAATTTTATACAAGAGAAAGACAAAAAGAAACAGAGACAGAGAAAGAGAGAGAGAGAGAGAGAGAGAGAGAGAACGCTTGAACACGCTCTGACAGAAGAGGACAGCGCGCAAACTCGTGTTCGCTTCAATAGGATTTGCACTCGACCCTGTATTTTTTAATATGTTTCCATACAAACGATGCCGAGCATGAGCGCGTACGAGCGAGTTTTCCGCTCCGACATAGCTTCTCTTGGCGCTTATTTTCCGGCACGCGCGGCACAGGTGGTTCACACCAAAAGTCTAACATTACCGATATCACATTCGGCGAAAACGACTGTCTGTAATTTATACGTTTTCGGCCCTCTCCCCTCCCCTCCTCCCTCCGCTCAACGAGATACGTGAAAGCCTTTTTTATCTTTCCTTTGAAACGCAAAAAAGCTGTAGGAAAATCTTCACTTTATATGCTCGCACGTAAAATATAAATTATGGATGTACATATATATATATATATATATATATATATATAAATGCGTTATATATGTGCTCAACCTGAAAGGAATTGAATTTTTCATAGATATGTCGGACCACATTATTATACATATTTATATCGCGATAAAATGATAACACGTACGCGCAAAAGTCCAAAGCTTTCGTAAATCCGGCATCTATGACGTTGCAATCGGCAAGGAGAAATTTGGAAGCAAGTTCGCGGGAAGGGAGACGCGGAAATGTTGTCTTAACAATACATCATACGCGACTTGATATTTGTTTTTACAAATTTACAAATAAAATGTGCGAACTCCGAGCGAAACACGCAAAAACATAGATATATGCAAAACACGAGAAGAGTAAGTAATCGAGTAAGAGGAAAAATGCAAAATAAATTTAAGCGGAAACTTTAACGAAATTCTATCGTTTCACCGCGCTCCCCTTTCGCGCTACAGTATCACACCTTCGAGTGCGACTTGAAACGGAAACTTTACGTACAACGATGTCGCGGAAAGCGTCGCATTACCCGGCAAGGTTACGCCAGTGAAATATCTAAAAAATATAATTTTTATAAAGAAAAACGCCTTCTCTCGCTGCCTCTCGCCCCGTTCCCTCGAGTAAAACTTATTACGGATTTAAAAGCCGAGCTCGTGTTGACTATTCAATTGCTCGGGCGTTTCGCCACGGCATCCTCATTAAAAATAATCAATATTGCGATATTAACAAATGCCCTCGCGACTTTACGTGCTGGCCGTCGCCGTCGCGACTTCACCGCACTTTCCTCGTTTCCCTCTTAAAAATCAATACGCCCCACCAGTCACACCACACCGCGGAATTATAGAAGGCACTTTTAAATGCAGCGCGTCGGGCTCCACGTAGATTCACTGGAAACAAGCCGCGCCGTTCGTTAAATCGCTAATTGCCGAAACGAGAATATTATAATATCGCGATAATAATTTGCCTGCGCGTTTAGCCGCGCTGAAATTTTCCGTCCCGTGCGCGAAAGCGCATTTTTCTCTCCACGACGTCGTTACGTCCTCCTCCTTACACGTTTCGTCGCGTCTATTATTTATATTCTTTTTTTTTTCCTCTCCTCGCAGAGCTCACACGTACGGTTCATACGAATTTCAATCTCGGGCTTTATCGACGAACAGTAAATCAAGCTTTGGCTATTCGTGCATAAATTTATTGATGCGTCCGTGCGGAAAACTACAGATGAAAAACAATGCGGAAGAAAAGTTTTCCAACTGTGAGTAATGCGGGATTTAAAATTATGTCCATTGTTTTACGATGACGAAATTCATGGGTGGGAGCGAAAGCGGAGAATTCAATTTTCCGGAGCGAGAATTCTGGCACCCGCGCTGCAATCGTTTCCTGAAATATACTCTACGTTGACCGTAAAAGCCGGAAGTGGAAAATTTCTCTTCTTGCGATGATCTTTTGAAATTCCCTCGTGTTCCTCCATTATTCTTCTCTCTTTTATAAACGATCCGTCTAACGAGAATTTTATACACTATCCCGGTATAATATTACACCTATAATTTATTAGTAGAGACGAGGGGGCACATATTGTATGAGATGTTATAAAAGTGCCGAGCAAAAAGGCGGCCTACACGTAATTCGTACTTGCGGCATGCTTATAGATGCTTCGTTAGCAACAGCAAATCTAATTTGCCTAATTATGGGAGAACGACAGAGGAGGAGGATGAGAGAAAGAGAGCGCGCGAATTAGTTTCCCCTAACTCGCGCAATTTTTGCCACTTGCAAAAACCCCTTTTGTCCCGCGAATTCATCGTCATTATTCTCCCGCGGAAGAACGACTAGGATTCGGCCGCACCTCTTTCGCGATGGAAATCCTCGCAGCATCGGTGTCGCCTATTTCGAGTGGAAATTGCCGGGCCGCGCGGGTCGACCCAAATAAAAAGGAATCGCGCATAAATTAATTCGCCGAGTCGACCGGGGAGTCCTTTTTCTTCCGCCACATTGGAAGAGCAGACACGTTAACTGGCGGAACCGAAAAGAAGGGTGGCTAACGCCCAAACCGGCTAGGACTTGGTCAGTATATGTGTATGTGTGTATGTATATGTGGGATGGTCGGAAGTCGCTGTCGGTTGGTGGTGGTGTTGCTTTGGTGTTGGTGTTGGTGTTGGTGTTGGTATCAGTGGTGGTAGCGGTGATAGGGTGGCGATGAAAGAGGAGATGGTGGTGGTGATGGTGATGGTGGTGGTGGTGGTGGTGGTGGTGGTGGTGGTGGGTGGTGGTGGTGGTGGTGGTGGTGGTGGTGGTGGTGGTGGTGGTGGTGGTGTTGGTGGTGGTGGTGCTGGTATGTTGGATGTCGAAAACGGTTCAGGTCGAAGTGGAAAGGGGCGGTGGAGGGCGAAACCCGGTGGGCTGGCGGCGGGCCATAAACCTTTCCCCGCGTAATCTGGATAGCTTTATAGATTTCTAATAAAATAACGCATTAAATCAGGCGCGGCTCGACTGATTGGGCCACCGAACGAAATCGGGTCTCTACGCGCGTGACGCGCGCGTATTGCAATCGAACCGACATTTATTATCCCGTCCAACGACCACTAAATATTGAATGATCTTCCGCACGAATAGAAAGCGCACATAAGTGTGCTCGGCGGAGGACGGAGGAACGAAGGGTTTCCTCTGCGCGGTGACGGCTGTATTCGATGTGTGTCGCTTGAAATTTTATTAAGGGTCTCGCCGGTATAACTCACTCGCGTCTCTCCGTGTTTGCGGGATATTCTTACGTGAACCTGGCACGCGCAAGCTCGATTAATACGGGCAGAGGCAAGGACGAAGCGACGCGTCTCCGCCGCTCTGCAAGGTACATCCCTTTCGGTTTGCGATTTTTTACCTCGCGGTCTGTCGCGTCGTTTCCGTTTCGCCAAATCGCCGGTCACTCGTAAGACCAGAAATCCAGAACGATCGCGGCCGTATGGAGCAACGTCGTCCGTGTGAATAAGCTTTAAGGCGAGATCCGCGCGGGTGGATGGAATAAATTTCTACATCAAGATTCGGATAAATGCATTCAGAGCCGCAAGCACACCCGCACTCCACGCGAAATCCGCCCGTAAGAACATGACCTGTAGCCTCTGTTTCGCCGTTATATCCGTTTCGAGACGGATCGCCGTGCGAGCTTCGCCGGAGAATTCGGAATATCTCCCGCGTCCGCCTCGCCGTACGCGCAATAAACGCGAGATACATCGCGCTAAGTTGCGCGCGACGTGCGCATCGCTTGCTCACTCGGAAGCGTTATTATTTTGAGCGCCCATCGACCTGAAGCGCGACACGTTGGCGCTCGGCCCAGAACGTGTACATCCGCGTTTAAAAAAAAAAAAAGAAAAAAAAAGAAAAAAGAGAAAGAAAAAAGTACGAGAGGGCACGACGAATTTGCATATTAATTAAGTATACCCAAGTTCATCACGCACGCTTAATCGATCGTTGACACAGTTTTGCGCAAGCGCAAGCGACGTTGCATTACGCGTTTAAGGCTATAATTCAAGTCAATTGCAATATCCCCTTACGTTAAGTAACCGCCGTGTTTTAATCAACGCCCGAGACGGAAATGTCGATAATCTTCTTCGCTCGCAATTTGAGAAAGACGTAAAGACCAAGTTCGGCGCGAAGTTTCTTACTCTTACACCTATGTCTAAAATAAATACAATAGCTGCGCGTGCGAGAGAGAGAGAGAGAGAGAGGAAGAGCTACTATCAAGTTTAATAAGAAGAAGAACCCTGTAAAGACACGAGCGAGCGAGCGCGATATCGTATATTCGATACCCAGGGATCCGCTTCTTTTAATATCCGTGAGAATTTTCTTTTAACGCAGAAATAATACCACGACCTTTCGTAGACGATAGGTGATCCAATTTCCCTCCTCCCCGAGCGCGCCCTTCACCAACGGCTGCAATCACTTTTACACGATTGTTATCGCAGGCAGCCTCGTACATTTTTCATAACGTTTCCATAATCATTCATAACCGGCCCCCGCGCAGCGGTCGTAAGCATTGCCGACGCTTTCTTGCGCGCGCGGAAATCTTTCCAATTTGCCGGGAATAATTGATAACTCGCGCCCTACTTTGCGCGACGCAGCAAATCGCGCGCGATACTCCCCCGCCCCGCCCTCCCCCATATTTTCACACACTTCGGAATAGGTGGTATCGCACTCTGTCCACGCTTCGAATGCAAAATGTATCCCGCGAAAAATCCCGCTCATTCCGCAGCGTCGGCAGAGAGAAGAAAACGCGAGGGACGGAGAAGCGAAGGGGGGAATATTGTCGACTCGGTCGGGTGTCTTCCCGCTCGATCTAGCGCGATCTCAGTTGACGCAACTTCAAAGCCGCTTTAATCCTCTTAACGAAGCCATATCGCGGGGACATATATCGCGCGGCCCCTTGTATCCGCCATCTCTTAACCCTTCGTTATTTCGGCTCCCCTCGAACTTTGTTTCGTAGGAAGGAACGAGCTCGCTAGTCCCATTCGCTCTGTATGGTGCGTGCGTGCGTGTGTATGACCTCCGCTCCTCGTATCCGACTAGAGATGCAAAACTTTCTCAAACTGGCGGCCAATTCGTTGTTAACTCATCGTAGTAATTTACTTTAATTACGCGGCGAAAGTAACGTGTATCCACCGCTTTAACCCCCTCGACTAGCGCGCTGCCCTTTCATGATTTAATTAGAACGCGACGCGGCTCACGAGACCCCGCAATTATTATTTCACGCTGGTGCAACCGTGTGAATAACTTATCGTAAGATTCATCGTTATCGTCGTCGTCGTTGTCGTCGTCGTCGTCGTCGTCGTCGCCGCCGCCGCCGACGCCGACGCCGACGCCGACGCCACCGCCTGTCACAAAAGCCGCCACGCTTCATCTCCTCCGTCAAATCGAATGATTTCATAATAATGCCGCAGGCGTTTCATAATGCGACGCTACCGTATTCGACGTTTAATTACGTTTGCCAAACTAAATAACGAAATCACGCTCGGCCCGTGTCACGCGCGTTGCCGTTCGTTTATCATCGACGTTGAGTAGTTCGTCTCTATTCACGGCGATGAATTCGCAGCGAAAATCCTAGAGCGAGTGTCTAAGAGCGCTCGGCGACTGGCGGGTTTCGTCGCGCGACGGTTCGCAATTTCGCGACGACTTACGCGCGGCTGAAAGAAGAAAGCTGCGTGCGCGAGAGCGCGCGACAAGTGCGACGACGAAATATTTCACTTCCCCTGACGCGCACAGTCGCGCCGCGAGACACTAATTAATTAGAGCCGCGCCACCTCGCCGGGAGCGAAGAGATCAGCGGTGAATTTTCGCGCGACACGGCCGGGGCTCTTTAATTCTTATCCGTTTGACACGCCGACACACTCGGCGAAACGCTCAAATAACCGGGGAGAAGCACGCGTCTTAATTAATGAAAATTCGGTCGCGCGTGTCTCGCCCGTTCGCGACGTTCCGCAAAATGTCTCCGTAATTCGCAAACGACCGCGTTTTATCGCAGAGAATGGAAAACGCGGCGGCGGCGGCGGCGGCGGCGGCACTTTGCTCGTCCACGGACGGCGCGGAAAAACAAATGATAGGGAAGCGTAGCGGGGAAAAAATAGAGATTCCGCTTGTATATCTCAAAACGGAAATACCGGCCGGGCTAATAGCCGCGTTTGAGTGCCAGTCATTCGGCAGCGCGGAGGATATTGCATGTACGTTACAACGCGTACGTCACCTGCTCATAGTGACGCGAGCTGGTGTCCGTAAAACGAAGCCACCGGGGTAAAATGCGAGTCGAACGCGAGAGCTCTGTTTCTCTCTCTCTCTCTCTCTCTCTCTCTCTCTCTCTCTCTCTCTCTCTCTCTCTCTCTCTCTCGCTTTCTCTCTTTCACTCGCTCGCTCGCCGGCTCTCGGTGTAACCGCCTGATATTGAATTATATGCCGCCGCGGAATAAACAAAATATGCATAAATCAAAAACGGACGTGTAACGCAGAGGAATATCGATGGACCTCGCTATGCGCGCTTACGGTTACACGTCGTCGTCGCGAATCGCGCTTGACGTACCGCGCGCCGCCACGAGTGCTGCGCGAAGAAAATTCCCCGCGCGCCCGTCTTGGGCAGAACGCACGCCGTCGCGATTCGCCGCGGACTCGTTACGACGCGCGGCTAAATATCGCCGATATTACGGGACATTTATTTATCGACACGCCGCGCGCATCGAGTGTTACGTAAGCACGGGGCGGCCGGGGTATAAATAGAAAGCCGCAACTGCGCACAAGCGCGCATCTTTTCACGCGACGGCGGCGACGTGGCAGCTTGCGACTCGCGCCGTGATTATTAAGCGCGCGCGCGCGCGTGCGCGCGTAATTTCTCCCGCATGATAATTCTCAGGGCGCGTCGCGCGCGCGCGCGAAATTAAAAATAATTGCGTGACATAATCCCCGCTCGGCGGAGAAATCTACCGGGGAATATAAATAATTATAAACGGCGTATTCTTACAATCTCTCGCCGCGGAGGGATAAACTCATTATCGGGCAGATCGGCGGCGGCGGACGCCGCGCGATGGCTCATCGATCGATCGGAGAAAATGCTCGGCCGTTTACCATTCAGCCGTAAGTTTTACTCAACCCGTGAACAAGGGATACACACGCCGTCATCGCTCGCTCCCGCATCCCACGGCACGTTTTATTATCATATGTTTTTACACCGCCACTTCCGTCCGCAGGACGGTCGTCGTCTCTGTAAATTCTTTCTCTCGCTCTCGCGTCATCACGCCTCTTTTGTCGCCAGGCCAACCTTCATACGCGCGGCGTAGAGGAACGTCCAAAGTAAGTAGATTGTTAATGGAGATCACCCGGGGCGAGCTGAATAATTCATCCCGACGCGCGCGCGCGCGGATTACGATACACATGTAAATATGGTATATCACTCCAGGGTCGCGCAAATCTGCCCGAGTGTTATCGCGCGTTAAGTCTCGCGGGCCTAACGCATCCTAATGAAATGTTTCGTCGCGTTAATTCCCCCGCGCTGGCCCGACAAGATATCGACGCGCAGCCATCGTATTATAATAACTGACAGCGCTCTCTCATGCGCGCGCGCGCGCGGTAGCATTGCCAAGAGAACTCGGCGGGCTGAATGGATTACGCGCGGCCAATAATTCGGATTGGATATTACAGACATTATACACATATCACGCATCGTTGCGGGGAAAAGACATAAATTAGCGATACCTGGCGACTCGCCCGAACGAATTCGGCTCCGGCGAACTTTGCAAAATAGCGCGCGCGCGCGCGCGCGCGCCGGGCGTAATCAGCGGCGCGTTATCTGCCCTCGCCTACAAACGCTCCTGCGTGTTGCCTTTTGTGCCGGGCGTTGAGGACAGTCGGGGAGCAATAAATATGTTATTAAAATTACCATAACCTCGCGCGCCGGCAGGGTAAAACGGCGCATTTTGCAGTTAATTTTCCGGTTATCTAGGTAATAATCTCGCTTACGGCAGGGCCGGTTAACCCTTTGGTTATAGGGGTGAATATCGCGAAAGGGGGATGAGCGGCGGCGATAGGGGCGGAAGGTAAATCGGGAAGCAGGGGTGAAAAGGGGCTCTCTCCCCGGTAATGGCCGGTGCTGATGCCGCGTGTTACGTATCGGGGACATTAATAAGCGGTTTACAGCGAGGAAAGTAGGAACGGCCGAGCGCGGAGTTTGACGCTCAACGTTTCGCGCAACGAGCCGCGCGAGCGCGCGCTTCCTCCAGGTCGTTCGCCAGGTCGCGATCTCGAAATCGCTTCGAGGGTGGACGTCGCTCCGCGCCCGCGACCGGGGCGTCGTCGTCGCCGCTGCCAGCGAGACTTTTGTCCGAGACTTTGCCCGCTTTCCACGGCGCGTCATCGACGTGCCGGGCTGTCGCGCATCGGCAATTAGCCGCCTCGCTATCGAGCGCACTTTGCGAGAATTAAGCAAACTCCCTTGTTGCGCAGTCGTTCTCATCAGCGCGCGAGCACGCGACGTGGAATCGTCAGCTTCGCCTCGCGCGTACGCCGTACGTTTCCGGCGCGTCTCAAACGCGAATGCCTCTGCGGCTGGCAACCGCCTGCGGAGAGGCACGGTGTCGTAATTGGCGAACGATCGGCGAAAATTGTCCGCCAATTACGACTCCGTACGTATGTACCGCCGTAAATGTAGCGTGTACCCGCCGCAGCCGAATAGGGGTGGGGCGCAGAATCCACCCTCACGTTCCGTTTTACAAAATCAATTCGGCACGAGACGCGAACGTGTCTCCGCCACTGAGAGAAAGTATATTAAGAGAAAATATACGGGGAAGTATGAGGCGTGAGTTTATTTCTCGAGAGAATAAAGTTCTCTCTTCCCCCCCTCTCCCCCTGCTCTCCTCCCTCACTCCCTCTCGCTCTCGCTCTCGCTCCGGCTCCTTCTCGCTACATTACTCCGAGTCAACAAAGTTTGCGCAAACAATCGCGCCACTTGATTGACTGGCATTACGCTAAAATGCTGGTCTTTAATGCTTTATAAACACTCTTCACCCTGTTGATAGTGTAAACCGTAGCCGGTTCGGCCGCGCGTTCAGCTATGTGCAAAATATATATGTATATATGTACATACATATATATATATATATATATATATGTGCAGAATGCGCAATTTCGCAGACCGTGCGCCGGTCGAGCGCAAACGAATCGTCGATGAAACGCGGGTGAGCGCTGCGCGATAACCGACGTTAAATATGAAATCGGATGTAAGTAAAACGCTTGAACCCGCGCGACGCGGCGATCTAACGAGAGATCCTCCGGGTCGACACCGGGACATCTGATAACGATCGATAATAAGATGTCAGTGCCTGTGCTCGCGCGACTCGGCTTTTCCGCTATTCATAACCGAAGAGGGATAGAAAGCGAGAGAGAGAGAGAGAGAGAGAGAGAGAGAGAGAGAGAGAGAGAGAGAGAGCGAGGGGGAGTAACTCCTTATCGAAAATATTTCAACCTCGGGGGCCGTGAGAGGGTTATAAATTCATAACTTACATCCCGCGGGATTCATTATACGGCGAGAAGATAACAACTCCCGCTAGCATAGAAAACTGCACTATACCACTTGCCGCTTCAACTCGAAATATTTCCGATAAAGGCTTTCCCCTGTAGCGGCGCCCCGAAACAGAGCTCGCTCTGAAACCGCTCGCGAAAGTAAAGAACGAAATTTGTGCCCCGCACGTGTGACGCTTTATCTGCGCCTTTATAAAGTATGTCTCACCGCGCATGTGTGCGTGTGTGTGTGTGTGTGTGTGTGTGTGTGGGTGGCTGTGGGCATATTGGAAATCGCTGTGTTTACGTAATTTCGCACATAAGCGCGCACACATACCCCGGCCGCGCGCGATCACGTGTAATTGGCACGTTTAACAATTAATAAATCGCCGCGCGTCTCTCTGACCCGATTCCTCCGCGGATTTGATTCGACGACATAATCAGTCGGTTGTCGCCGGCGTGTCACGCGCTTTACAAATGTTCTACCCGCCTGACCGACCCACAAGCCCACCCACCCTCCCTCCCTCCCTCCTCGTCGCTGCACGTGCGGTACCCCTCGCCTGAGATTTCTTTCTCTCGTAAACAGACAAGTTGTTATTCGCGCTTGATGCGGGAATCGATGAGCGGCGCTCCGAGAATGACGATCAAGCGCTGATGAACGATAGCACTCCGCGGCGATTATTTATAAGTAGATTGATGAGTCCGTTCCCGCGAACACGCTTGCTCCACCCTCCCCCCGTGCCGCTGGTCCAGCCCGGCCGGCGCGCAGCTCGCTCGAAAATGGTGTTCTTCGATCTTCGTTGCCCCGGGCGATAAGGACCCAGGATCCCACGGTACAAAGATTTTCATGCTGACGCGCCACTCCTAGCGGCTAATTAATGAGTTTGAATTTTTCCGGCGGCTAATGGAAAGACTGCCTGCGCAGCAGCACGTAGTCAAAGGGAGCCCGGGCGGGCGCAGTATGAAAGATGAAAAAGCGGCATCAAGGAATGGAGGTTAATACGCGAAAGTTTCGCGGCTTAAAGATATGAAACTGATGAGGTCGTGACACGATTTCGTCAATTCAGAATCCTCGCGGTCTACGCGCTCCTGCCGCCGCCGTCTTATCGAAAATATACAGAATAAGGACCGTGCACATGGCACGCTCGAACGATCATTGGTACACGACCCAGGCTGATGGAAGTTAAGATTGCTTGGTCTTTGTGACACGCATATTCGTAGAGCGAAGGGCGGCTCGAGAGAGAGAGAGAGAGAGAGAGAGAGAGAGAGAGTGAGAGAGGGAGGAGGGGGAAGGGGGAGAAGAGAAAGAGAGCCTCATCAGTAACGCAAAAGGCGACGCAAAAGACGGCGAGATACGAGTTTGCGGAATGCTCATGACGTATAATGCAATATTGACGACGCAATTCACCCCTCCAGGGGTGAGAAAAATATCGTTCACTATACGAGTCTACAATTCATTGCGTTATGAGCGACGTTACAAACTCTGAAAGATTCAGCGAGCTCGCGTAAGCTCCCGCGTAATGATTTCCCCGTAATTGCGTGCGCTCGATGCAAGGATCGCGGACGGAATGGAGAATTAGGAACGTGCGCGGTCGTTTCGCGCTGCTGGCAAATATTTTATAGACGGAAAGTCTATGACAAAAGTGCGCTTGGCACACACCCGCTCGAAATTTAAATTTGTAATTTCGTCGTTACATCTGCGGAAAATTGCGGCCCGAGGATTTTTCCGACGCGCGGAGCGAAGCGAAGCTCGCGAAATGCAAAGTTTCATCAATGCGCTGATTTCTCGCGCTAAGCAAACGCGAGAAGAACTTTCTCGCGGCCGAAGATTCGACTGTGATATTATGATCAAGCGTGTTTTTGCGAGCGTTTCCAAAATAATAAAACGGAGCATGGACGGGGAAAGGGGTGCGCGGTTGCGGAGGGGAAGTGGCGCGTTAGAGCGGAAAGGTAGCAGACGGGAAGGAGAGAGAGGAAGGAGAGAGGGTGGGGAGAGATACGAAACAAAATGCGGAAGGCAAGGAGACCGGTTTTAAACTTGTTGAAATGCATCGAGCATTCTGGCAAAAGAGCACGCTGTTTACAAAACGAAATACGTACGGCGGCGCGGACATCGCAAACTGGCAATTGTTAAGTAAATACCGCACGAGCGGAATCGCATGTTAATTATCAAAATTGGATCGTCGAGCGGCGAGCGGGCTTTTGTCAATGCCCGAGGACTTTACTTTGCGAGATAAGAGAGGAGAATTACCAGCGGGAATTTTACAAGCCCCGCTGTACTCGCCTCAGAATTAAAGAGACCAGAATCCAGAAACTTGCTAAACGTTTCAACCATCTTGACTTGTTTAAAAAGAATTAAATCGCATTAAGGAAATTGGCTTCGCGCGACTCAACTCGACTGAACGGGACCATAATCAACGCGATAAAATGTTGAGACCCTCCTCCTCTCCATATTATCCGTCATAACTGCAATAGCTTCCCCGAGTCGTCAATATTTTATGTAATTGCGATTTCGAGTCGATAAACGTTTAATTGGTACATTATATAAAATATCCCAACACACAAACGCACGCGTACAGATCTCAAAGCGAAAGAGATATCGCTTCCGAGGCGGGTAAAAGCCTCGGAAATGTAACTCTATTAATATAATTGATTGGATTGCCTTGGGAATCCAACCATCTGTGTGTGTGTGTGTGTGTGTGTGTGTTTGTGTGTGTGAGAGAAAGGTAAAGTAAAGCGCCCTCCCGTCGCCCGTATAATCGTAACAGATACCGCGCTTATATATAAACAATGCGGAGTCAAGATTTCAAAATTGATAGAACGAACACAAGCGCCCCCAATCTTTCTGCGGATTACGTCTCCAGCGCGCAATTTGAAACATCGACACAGCCCATCCTTCCATCCGCGCGTCTATCACGCCCGACCTAGTCGACGGCAATAAATCTCAACTTACGCTGTGTATCCTTGGATGCAAATTTTCCTGCAGCCACGGAAATTTCATGTGCGCCAAGTCGCCCGGCCTCGTCTCCGGCGCCGGCGCCGCGCGCTTTTCCGGCAAATTTCAAAAGTGCGTAGCGATTAATTTTTTATTTTACGCAATTTTCTCGGTCGCAATATCGATAGCGAGAACGTCGCGACACCGGCCGAAAAGTACAGCGATCCAAAAGTCGACACGAAATCGCGGCTTCGAAATTGTTAGAACGCGACACCCTCGTCTCTCACCACTCACCGACACACGTCTAGCGCGCAATTTGAATCATCACTTCTCTCCTTCCTGCGCGACCAACCACCACCCATCCACCCACGCAGAAACTCTTCTACCCTCACGTCCATCGCGTTCGACTGGCTCGATGGCAATAAATCCAGACTTACTCTTTATCCTATCGAGGCTTTGCCTGCCAGGGTTGCGCGAGTCCCTGGCATTGTCGCGGCTACATCACCGGCCAAAAAGAACGAGAAAGAAAGGGAGGGACGACGGCGTGTCGCGCGACGCACACAGGACTCGACGGAACCTGAATTAAATTCTGAGATTTATCGCATCAATAACCGTGCATTAATTCGTCATTTTTTCCCCTCTTTTCCCAGCCTCTATCATTTCTCTCTTCCATTTTTTATTTGCGGTGAGGAACGTAAATTCACCGCGCGCTCGCTCGACGTGCCGATTGTTTCGCTCTACGCAGAAAGAGAGAGAGAGAGAGAGAGAGAGAGAGAGAGAAGGAGGGGGGGGAGGGTGAGAGAGAACGGCCCGGCCGGAGAAACGACCGTAAAGAGGAACGAGCGAAAGGAAAGAGAGCGAGCGGCGCGTTATACCGCGAAGAGAAACACACAGAGAACGGCTCTCATATCTATATCGACGAAACGGGGGAGCGCGCGGGGGCGGCTGCGGATACGCGATGTGAACGATGTGAAGTGTGGGCAACGGCATAGGCGGCGACTAGCGGCGTGTTCCACATCTAACTTAGTATATTGACCACTCAACATTCCGCGCTCGTAAACTACGACATTCGCCGACCGTTCGGCGCAAAAGCAATCGGAAACGGTATATTGCGGTTCCAAAAGGCCTTTGAAGTCGCGCGAGCGAGCGAGTGCGCGCGCGTATCACCGCGCCATGAGGGGTAGCGAGCGTCGTCGATCAAAATTATCCGCCCCACATTTATTACTCGGTACGTGATGCCACTGAAGAATCACCCCTTGGCTGGGCGTGCTAAAACGCCGCTTTGTCGCGTCGCGGTGTGTATGCTTACGATTTATTTCCGATAAAGATTAATCGACCGATCGGACGGTTCATTGTTCCGGATTTATCTACTGTCTAATTCGCGTGTGCTCTCTCTCTCTCTCTCTCTCTCTCTCTCTCTCTCTCTCTCTCTCTCTCTATCTATCTATCTATCTCTCTGTCTGTCTCTCTCTCTCCCTCTCTCATCCCGTGATTTCTGCTCTTGCTCGCAATTTCACTTTTTCGTTTTCGTGCTTCGCCTTTCCCTTTCGCGTTTCATTTTCCTCGTTTTTATCTTACGTCAAAGGAACGTCTAGACGGAAGTTACGGGGGGGGGGGAGTGGAGACGGTGCGGAAAGCGAGATGGAAGGAGGAGCGGAAGAAACATTTAATTATTGAGCATATTTCACATTGGCGTCCGCCGATTCGTCAATTTATTCCCCATCGTCAATCACATTAGGAAGGTGTACACATAGTACGAATTTCTCCTCACTCTTTCCGCTTCCGCCCAGATACGTCCTTTGATCGATTAATCGTTTTAATTACGGGCGAAACCGCGGCAGGTGTGCATTCAAATTGATGCACAGAGTGGAAGTACCGACCGGCTGCAGCCTGAAACGCGCGTAATTCCGCCTGCCTTCTCTTTTATTCCCTTTTACATTCGTTCCTTTTGACAACCCTTCTTTGAACCCTCCTCTCTTTCCCTTATTCATCCTCGCTTTGCATTCGTTCCCTCTCTCTCTCTCTCTCTCTCTCTCTCTCTCTCTCTCTCTCTCTCTCTCTCTCTCTCTCTCTCTCTCTCTCTCTCTCTCTCTCTTCTCTTTCGCAACCAATTCTTCACTTTACGAATCCATCCGCGTGTATCACGGCAAACGTTGTTTGCTACACTTTTTAAACATAACATATTAAATGATGGGTATAGGTGGAGGGGAGGGCTTTACGCATTATGCATTTAATTAACTCATCACCGCGAGGCCGTGTCTCTTGTGAGTTTCGTGGACAAACCGGACGGCGGCAGGGAAAGCAGGATAATATTTCAATTGTCGTGATATTCTGCCTTTAATGTTCAATAGAATGGACCTCTGCTTTATGCAACACCGCCAGAATTCTTTCCCGATTGCTTGACTCGTTAACCAGACATGACAAAACCGTTTTCGCTTACCCCCGCGCCCGCTCCCGCTTTCTCTCTCTCTCTCTCTCTCTCTCTCTCTCTCTCTCTCTCTCTCTCTCTCTCTCTCTCTCTCTCTCTGGAAAGTACAATTTGAAGGAAAAATAAAACAACGCGGAAACGTGCGAGCTTCTTCAAAATCAATGACAAAACGCGTCTCGGGAGATATTCGCCTCATATGGGGCGTTACTTGTGCCGATTATCCGCGCTATCTATTTCCTAATTACCCGCTGCACTCTTGCACTTACTTCATCCATCACGAAAACGAGGAGACAATAAAGGACGGAAGACCAGGTACTGTCACCTTCACGCCAGCGATTTTTTCTACGGGCAATTAATTCCATAGTACGCGGAAAGTGTCATACATCAAAGTTCCAGCGTGGCCTACATCAATCACCGCGCACAGTAGACGGTGGATACCGCGGGACGCAGTCTTTTGAAAATTTCCCACTCGCGGTCGAAAAAATCCCAGATAGCCGGATATAACGGCAGTTGGGAGACGGCAGAGAAAAAGCGCAGGGCGGGAGAGAGTGAAAGGGGAAGCGATGGGAGGCTGGCGTACGCGCGGCGCGGAATTCTATTCGCTCTATCGGTCGAAAGAATATTTCCTCGTCGCCTTGAGCTCTCTCGCCGAAACGGCTGCAGAGCTTCCAGGGCCACGTCGCGCGTTCCAGTATTCCTAATTTTGTCCGCCGGGCGCTACTGGAATCTTAATTATGAGGAAGAATTCGTCGAGGTCGGTCCGGCAGCCCGCTCCCAATTCGCCCGACAATGTCGCCGGCACTTTTCGCCGGAGAATATGAGCGGCGTTTCGAAATTCAACTGCGCATGAAACAATTTGAGATCCAACCCCCCGCCGCCTCTTTCACCCCGCGTCGCTGTGAGACCACCCCGGCAATAACGCAATCGCGATAACGATCGCACAAGCGAATCCGTGACGACGCTAGACATTGCGCTTACACCGCACTCGTCCACGCGCACGCTACACGATCATACCGATGTTCATTGTCTCACGACGACAAGAGGAGAGTGTAATTGGATGTATGAAAGAATGATTTCAACCTTGGTGTCAAATGACGCAGAGGACGAGGAAGAACTGAAATAGCGAGGAGCTCTTAATCGAGCAAGTTTTATGTCAGGCGGCATGGGGCGCTCCGGATTTAATCGCGCTGCGCAACTTTCTCCGTCGCGAGACTTCCCTCGCGCACCGGCTGAATCTGACTCTTCAATCGCGTTCCACTCGCGCACCGACTCGCACCGCTCTTCGATATCTCACGAGATACGCTATGTTTCTGTTGCAGAGATTGCAGAGTCGTGAGGGATCCGCAGACCTTAAAGTCCAAGGGATATGGATTCGTCTCGTTCGTCAAAAAGGCGGTAAGTTAAGGCGCCCGATCAGCCCGCTCTGTCCTTCTTTTTCTCTGTCTCGTTAGAACCAAGTAGATTAGCAAAGAAATTAGGAAAAGATTAGCGTAATACCGTAGCTGAGATAATAAGCGGATCCCATCACATGAGCCTTAGCTACGGTACTCAAAATTCGCAAGAACATCGTTACATTTAGTTGTACTTGTTGCGTTCAAGTGTACGTTGAAAGTAGACGACGCCAGACTAGTCGACCCTAACATAACATCAACAGATTGTTTTCACCCTTAGAGAACTTTCGGACTCCCTACTTTCTGCTCCCGATGCGCCCGTTAGAGATGTGTAGCTTTCGAAACGCAAACTCTCTCTCCTAGCGTCTCCCCGTCGTGTCTCGCTTCTACAGCATGAACGATACCCCTCCTTTCGGCGACGAGGGAAAGAAAGAACAAGAAGAAGAGAAAAGAAACACGCGTATAGAGGAAGTCTTTCTCCATTTTAAAAGTTTAATAAGATGGGTTCATTATCTCCGAGCATGTATCAATCGATATATCTTAAGTGGCAAAAACACACTTACGCCAAGTTAACTCGAGGATCTTACTACGAGCTTTGCAGACTTTACAAGAGAACTTTACGCATCGTCCCCCAAAGCCAACTCGCGGCCGCGGCGTACTACCGCAGCCTTTCTGCGAAAATGTAATCGCGCTCGCGAGAGAGAAAATTCCGCGGAGCTCTCTCCTCGCGCTGAGAGGAGAGCGAGTAGAAACTGCAGCAGCATGCGAAGCGTCGATTAAAACAAACAACATCGGTAACTCCATATTTAAGAGATTACAGTCAAAAATGGAATGACAAATTAATGCCGGCTAGTCGTGCGAGCTAAGGTAGATAAGGGGCGGCAAACTCGATCCATTTTATGTAAATCAGACTTACGGCGGCATAATGGCAAGGTAGATAATTCGCTGCCGAGTAGCATTTTAATTATCGCATTCAACTCCGATCGTCCGTCGAAAGTCCGGAAGAACACGGGCGGGGCGAGACGAGAGCTACGAGCTACGAGCTACGAGCGCGGCTGCGACTGCGACTGCGACTGCGACGGTCATGACGGAGCCGTGACGGCACTCCCGTAGTATGTCAAACTCGAAGACTCCAATTCTACCCGGCTTCCGCTGATCAAATAAGAGGGAGGAGGGTCCGCATCCGTCCGACCGTCACCGACCGGTTTACAACATCATTTTTCAGGGGGGCTAAATGGAGAGTGGCCGGAGTTTTACTGTGACCCGCCAAAATCCGCGACGTAAATCACGGCGAAGTTAGATGTACGGCTGAGTAAAAGAAGGCTTTCCTCCGTTTATGGCGGGGTTATTCGTCGAGGCGCCTGCCCCGAAGGTAGACCCTCTCCTCGTTTCCCCTCTGTTTTAATGTCCTATCGATCTGGACCACCGCCGCGGCACCTGCCTCACACCCGCGGTATTACTATTGCCGAAGTATAAATTTCCCGAGTGTGTCTCCGTTAACCTCGAGGAACACGCGCGAAAATTTCGTCCCTCACCGCCTCGGCCCCCCGCCCGCGCACCCAGCAACGACGACCAGCAGTCCCGCCGCCACTATATCCTTCGACCACCGCCGGATACACGTAGCTAAATCGCGAGCTCTGATCGCCGCCGCCCAGCATCCAACATCCTGGCTCTCTTAAGACGCACGAGGAAATACGAATTCCCGGGATTCCCGTTTTTCTTCGGGGACAGGAGGAGTCTCGAGTGCTGCATTTAATGAATACCGAGCTTTATAATGTCCCACCGCCGCCATCCCCGTTTCCACGCGTTTCATATGTCCGCGTACTACGCTCGTCCAAGCGTGGATGACGCGTTACCCACCGCGGCAACACTTTTCTCGACGCGTCGTCTCCGTGAAGAGCTTCGCCCCGCGAGGATCCTATTTCCCGAGTCTCTTAATAGACGAGCATGCGGTTTCCTCGCTTCGCAGGTTGCTCTCGCGCGCGACCTCGCGACCTCGCGAGCGCCGGACGATTCGCGGCGGCGAATCGTCGCGCTTTTTCCCATGTCTGATCAAAAGTGAATCGCAGCCGTATCGAAAATTCGCGAGCTCGAATTACGACCGCGAGCAGGAAATATCCGCGGCCGCGAGGGGCAACAACGCAGGGAGAGAGCGTAATGTTGGAGCAAGGGGAAAAAATTTCTCCGCGGGAACCTCCGCTGCGAGGTCGGTAGAGTGAGAATGTTAAGGCTGCGAGTCGTAATCGATGGAAATGGAACGCGCGCACTAAATATTAGTGTTTGCCAAACGGATACTTCTCCTCGAGTATTTCTCGCGAGCGAGCGAGCGAGCGAGCGCGCTTCTCCTCCTCGACTGTAAAATTTATATCTTTATCACGTTATTCCCTTCGATTCTTATGAAAGTCTTATTGAATCCTTTTTTATCGGTTAGAATTTCATTAGAGTCTCCATCAGGATGCATCGATTTCGTCCGGAGCGCGATCGAATGGAACGTTTTTCGCAGCGACGTTCTTCCGACGCCGAGTAACGTCACTTCGAAAAGCGTTCTCTTTGTGTGTGCGTGTCACTGCTTCTTCTTCTTCTTCTTCTTGCGCTTCTTTTTCTTCTTTTTTTTTCATTCGCGGTATATGGCACAATGTCGATATCTATTCTAGTTGCGGAGAGACGGAGAGATCCCACCTCCGTGTAGTCTAAGCTGTGCCCCTGTTAGCAATTGTTGGCCAATGTATACTCGCGCATACTCGCTGTGTAAGTGTCTCGGGCCGCTCTAGTTACTGTCAACTTTTGTTGTTTTACCATTTGATCGATAAATCGCACGGTGTTATGACTCACGACCTTAAGCACACAAAAGCGCACTTGCGGCCGCACAGATTTGTATACTCACGCTGGGCAAACAAAGACGATCGGCAAGCGTCATTTACGGCGCATTGGTTAGCGCCTTCGCGCGCGCGCGCGCGCGCACGCTCGCGCACGCTCGCGCCCGCCGACGTTATTTTATTTACGGCTCCAGTCAAAATATCGGATGCATAACGGCCACGTCGACACGTTATTGAATATACAACAACCCTGCAAACAAATAGTCGCTATTTTCTGACGAAACAGGAATACGGTATAACGAGTCGGCAAGTTTTTGAAACAACAAGTCATATTTTTACTTGGTCATGGAATCGTAAAGTTTTTACTGAAAATTGTCAAACGCCACGCAGAATTCTTATACCGCGCACCGACGCCGACGCTAAAAACCACTCGGAACATTCCGCGGCCAGAAATTAGAACCGATTAGAAGCATTCACCCCTCGCCCCCGCCCCGTTTCTCTCGCTCTCTCGCTCTCGTTCTTCTCGTTGTCGCCAAATTGAATGAAATTGAATGAAATTTCGCAATCGCGCCGCGGACACTCGCGTCGCTCGTGTTTCATCGACACCGGCGCCGGCGATCCGAAGATTGTAGATGAGCTTTTTCGCGGCACGAAATTGGAGAAGCGGCGAAATTGAACGTCAATTAAGCGAAAGAACCGCGAGTTCTCGGTCGCTCGCGATCAGGCTTTGCCTCGCGAGCACGCGGCGGCAAGAAGGGCGAGCTTTCGTTAAGGCCACGTAATCCGACGGCGCGTAACGTTGTATCGGGGCATGACTTAATAATGCGTGTAAAACAGCTGGGTGTCGGTGCATGGCGCTCCCGTCCGTCTATAGCATCGCCGACCGCGGAAGAAATTCGATTTGATGGGTGCTTGGACAGCTCGAGCCGCCGGGCGACCGGCTGGTCGGTCGGTCGGTCGGTCGGTCGGTCGGTCGGTCGGTCGGTCGATCGGTCGATCGGTCGGTCGGTCGCAGCCAGCGGTCGTGCCTCTAGTATCACGTAAACGCCCTGGTCACGCCGGACGGAAGGGGCCAAGCGCGGTGGTGGTTTTCAGGGGCTGCGGGTCGAAGAGGCGTTGGGATATCGACCGAAGTTTAGAATCGGCTTAGAGCGGGGCATTCGGTCGCCCCGACGCTCCATCTAGGCTAACCGCGCGAGAACGCGCGCGCCGTCATATCGGGAATGGAAATTCGAATCGGAAATACTTTATCTGGGGTAGTGCGCCGAGTGGCCGTTGAAGAGGATGAAGACTCTGCGCGCGCGGAGGAGAGTCCTCTCGCCAGCGGAGCCCGCTCGTCGTCGAAGAAAGTAACGGCTGGAGATGAGGCAAAGGCGAAGCCGGGACTCCCCGGAATGGCGCAAATGGTTGAGGCTGGCGAGAGAGACAGACAGACAGGCAGGCAGAGAGAGAGAGAGAGAGAGAGAGAGAGAGAGAGAGAGAGAGAGCAGTGGTGGTTAAACTACCACTGTGGAAGCTGCAAAGGCGCGGAGGGAGAGACCGCGGGAGTCTAGAGGGAGAGAACGAGGCATTTCCCTCTCCCTCGCGCCCTCTCTCCACCCTCTCTCTTTCTCTCCCTCTCTCCCTCCCGCCCCTCTCTCTCTCTCTCTCTCTCTCTCTCTCTCTCTCTCTCTCTCTCTCTCTCTGTCTGTCTCTCTTTCTCGCTACGTACAAACCCGGGGAGCTTTCCGAATAGTAAACTTTTTCGGGAGAAATTCCTCGCGTCGGGAACATCTTCGGCTCTCTCTCTCTCTCTCTCTCTCTCTCTCTCTCTCTCCCCCTCTCCCTCTTCTATCCTCTCTCCACTAGCCGTCCTTCGAATCCGCCGTCCGAATGCCACCGTCGCCGATGCACATCCCGGACGCGCATGTGTACGATGCAGCCCCCGATGACGTGTGTCATAGCGTGTATATCTCCTTGGCGCGAGCACACGGCGCGTGTTACGAGTATCGCGCGGCGCAGCCCGGCGGTTTTCCACCCTCTCCCGAGCCTCTTACGAGACTCTCTCGCGCTCGCGCGATGGCGCGAGGACTCGCCTTATTTTTTATACAGATGGCCTAATGGAGCCGCGCTCGCGAGCTAAATACCGACCACGGGATCTCTGTTTTGTTGGAAAGCGCGCTACGGAGCGAACAGCCGCACCGTCGCCGCCACGGCGGCGACGTTACCATCCCCTTCGCCGAGGGCGATTCTCCGTCCCTTCTCGAACAAGGAGGAGAGAGAGAGAGGGAGAGAGAGAGAGAGAGAGGAAACGCGACGAGAGGACGCGCTGGGAAAATGTCTCGGATCGCCGGCAGCGGTTCGCGAAAATCCGGGGAATCAAGAGTGCAGTCGATCGAATAAAATTTCAAAACGTATATTAAGTTGACCTGGATCGCGAGAGGGCCACGGTTGCTGGCGGGATATCGGCGGCTGAATCAACAATAAGTCGCAGATAATATTGACGTCAACATACCTGTTGGTTTTATCCGCGGTTTTGCGTGTGAATACGGCGCATCATCCCCCGCCGCCCTCCCGCCCCCGCGCCAGCAGCGTCGCGTCGCGTCGCGCGGATGCCGCCGCCGGTTCTTACGGAGCCCCGCGATTGTTGTTGCAGACGTTGCGAGAGACAATAAGGAAGAGCTTTCGAGCGCTATTTTCATTCGTCCCCCTCCCCCTCTCTCGCACACATAATAATACTAATAATAATAATAATAATAATACGTAAATACAATTCTATTGTTTTCGATAATTGTCGGCAATTATTATCCGTCGGTCGAGCGTCAACGAATTTTACGCGACTCCCTGTCGGCTACTTTCACGTCTGTGTCACGACTTTGCCCTTTCCCGCTGCTTCCCGTGCCGCGGGGTGTATTTTGGCGCGCATGCTTGGCAAGCGGAGCGAAGCGTCATAAAGTAAGACTTTTGCAAACGCTAACTCCAGTCATACACATTCGTACACCTCAGATAAAGCGGCGTGTGCAGCAATCGCGGAATAAAATAAATAGCGTTGTTGTGACGTGTGCAAAAACAGAGATTTTGCATTTGTGTCCGAAACGCCTCCTGCACAAATCCGAGACTTTGAGCGGCGAAAGGATGAATTAATGAACGGCGCGATAACGCGAAAACCGGCGAATAAAATTCAATGTAGCTGCACGGCTGAAGCTGCCAGATAAATACATATCCCGCTGTAAAACCGAAAAGCCGCTCCGCGCAGATTAGAGAGAGAGAGAGAGAGAGAGAGAGAGAGAGAGAGAGCGCGAAATTGAAGAAAAATACCACAAAATATTAAATGTCGTCGTCGGCGAGCGGATGTTAAGAGAGGCGTCCGCGGAGCTCGGGCAGAAATTAGTATCGACGTACATGCGGGCGTCACGTCTGCGTCTGCGATAAGCGAGATCGTTAGACGGTGAACGCACGAAACACGCCGACATACGCGCGTGCACGCGCGTTGACTCTCGAGGTTGCGCTAGAAAATTTTGATTTTCCTTGCTGTTATCTTTTTACAGGAGGCAGAGAGCGCCATCGGCACCATGAACGGCCAATGGCTCGGTGGCAGAAGTATCCGGACAAATTGGGCCACTCGCAAACCACCCGCACCTAAGTCCGAAGGTGAGTCCGCTTTCCACGACCGAGCGTGTCGTTGCATACGAGTGTGTAGCACAGTGCATGATTGCCATCGTGACAAATGGTTTTCTTGGCATACGGCGAGTGAAAGTGTTCAATTGTCGGCGCGAACGAGCGCGCGGCTGTAAATCAACGCGCATTACGTGTTACGCGACCTTCCACCTAAAAACGGCGCTCCCATCGGGTTTCTTATTTTATCGCCCCGCTCGTTGAAACTTCGCAATGGTTAGAAGGAGGGAGGCGGAGGTGAGAGATACGATGTAAAAATATACAGAGATGTACTCCCTCTCTCTCCTTCTCTCTCTCTCTCTCTCTCTCTCTCTCTCTCTCTCTCTCTCTCTCTCTCTCTCTCGCATATCCACGGCGAGGACTGCGGCGCAAAAAAGGAACGCAACCGCGACTTTTCGCGACAATTTCAAACCCTTCTCCGCCGGAGAGGAAGAAAAAAGCAGAGAAGGGGATATGTTGCGATGGTGAAATTCGTCGGAAACGGACGGCAAAGACCGTGAATAATTTCGACGAGTCTCTGTCGAGCGCAAGAATCGAATCGAAGGGCGCGCGATTTCGGGAAGGAAAGTCAAAGGGTCGATACATATTTCCGCGGACTCCGTCAGAAGCGTTATATTTACGTCCACGGCGCGGCCCGTCATGAATACCAAACCGGGCTAGGCGCTAAATTAAATATCGCGCTCGTCGGTCGCGAATGCGGAAATTTCGCCGACGCAACCGGAATTCGATTAGGTCGGCGAAATTCTACCGCGCACAAATGGATGCGCATGGTCGCGTTATTCTGTGAAGTTCGAAAGGTCCGCCTCTTGTGCAACACTCGGTGAGTCGTTCGCACAGAAAGCTTTCACTGCGCCATTCAGGAAAGCTCGAAACGGCTTTACCACGAGCGGTTACTCTGCAAAGCGGGCTCTACAAAGGCAGCACTAGCTGTTGGAGTGTTTGTTAATCGATACCTTGAGATGGACTCGAGAGCCTTTTTTCAATGGACCGAGGCGGAGGAAGGAAGAAGTTCTACTCGCGTCGGACTATCATGTTTCCAGAGTACTGAGATTGATTTCAAAGCCCGGCGAGCGCGCGACAGTATGGACCCTGCGAAAATTTCCCGTATAGCGACGGGGATCAACAAATATTTTCTTCTTTTTCTCTTCTAAAATGCGTTTACCGGCGGTAAGTCATAAATAGCGCTACCTCTCTCTCTCTCTCTCTCTCTCTCTCTCTCTCTCTCTCTCTCTCTCTCTCTCTCCCCCCTTTTTTCTCCCTTTTTCTTTTGTCTCCCGCCCCGCGAAAATGCACCGTATCAAACCGGTCGAATGTGCGAATTTTATCGAAAGAAAAGACACGGTCATCGAAGACTGCCGATACACGCGCGTTTCACGCGCGAACAAAGAATAATATCGAAAAAGTCGGCGACTAACAAATTTTCTGCCACGATAAAATCGCAAAGCGCACGGGTAAGTTTGACCCAGTGACGGGATATCTCGAACAGAATATTCCAAATGCGAAAAATCCCTCGCTCTCTTTCCGTCCGTCTTTGCTTATGCAGCATCATCGCGGCCAATCAATGAGCTGAAAACGTTCCCCTTCGCGATAGTAATTACTTGTATAATTAGGATGGTTTGAGACAACGGCAGGATGAAAGCCTCGGCTCAGTAGGGATAGTAAGAATCCAATTGAAGTTATGAACTAAACGCATAATGAGCTTGGAGGTAGCACTCCGAGGCCCCAAGTAAGTATTATTATATTATCATAAGCGGCTCTTCGTCGCGCCGAGTCGAGGACTCCATCGTCCATCCTCGCGGAGTCACCCCCGACTCCTCGGCTAACTAATTTCATTCCGCAAGTCTTTAATTAGTATTCGTCGCGGGGCGTCCAAACTTTTTCACTAGGCGAGGGCTTGCAAGCTCGACCTACCCGGATTGTTCACCCGTATTTGCATAGGCCAAATTCGCAGAAAGTACTTTCTTGTTGGCCACCTTTACGCGGTTAATATTCCCCGACGGACGTACCCTAAATTTCTCATAAGAGAAAATAATGGTTCCGAAGAAGTTCCCGCGCACTGCCCTCTGCATCCTCCCTCCCTCCCCCCAAACCTTCCCTTCTCGCCCGCGGTTCTGAGACTGTTGCCGCAGTCGCGAATATATCGATGAAAAAACGCGCGACCGCATAAAAAGCTTTAATTATTATTAACGTTCGTTCCACGCAAACTTTGTCACCGCGTGTGTGTGTGTGTGTGTTTGAAGTTTCACACTATAAAGCGTCACGCTGCGTCACGTTGCGTCACGCTCGCTCCGCATCGTTCTATCGGTCGGTTCTGATTTCCTGCAACCACAACGCGCCGCCCTTGACGTAATCTAAAAATTCATTTTCATTTCGACTCCGAGATCGACCTCCTTGATATCAGGGCTTAGAAATTCGCGCATTGAGCAAGAGGCATCTTGATTCCTCTAATTATATTGCTCTAGAATATGAAAGAACGCTAGCGATGTATACATGGTGAGTGAAATGGTAGAACTATATCCGTCCACGAAACGCGTCCACGGTTTATCGAGCGTGCGATAAAAGCATGTGATTTGATCCATTTTGTGCTCCAAGTTTTTCCGCACATGTGTATCGGTATATTTTTTTCTTCGCTTCGTTTCTCTCCTCGACAATCTCGACACTGCACGCCGCTCTGTCGCGAGCGATTACTATTTGCTCTAATATTTAATTGACCACTCTCAAACGAAACAGAATTATGAGTTTAACTGACAGACAGTCGCGGAAAATTGAGATTTCCTCTGACAGCGTTAAATTCTCCTTCAATCTAATTTTTGTAGCAATTTAATAATTTTTGTCGTCGTATTCAATCTAATTCTTCTTGTAGCCGCGAAATATCTCAAAACCCTGCAACGCGAATTCTTTATTCCTTAATACGAACGGAATATTAAGTGTTCGTCTTTTATTAAACCCCAAAGTTCCATCATCCGTATCTTCAGGTATGTTTAATCGAAAACTGCGTCTTTTTGCGGCTTTTACATGCCCGATTAAGCCCGAATTCACCCTCAAGTACGTCATTTCCATGGAAGTATACAAAATCCCGTTGGCGATCTCGCGAGCTCTAACAAAACTCTCGAGCCTCGAGTGGACGACTTGGCACGCTCCAGGCAAATTCTTGCATTATGTCGATGGCCAATCGTGTTCGACTAGCATAGGTACGTGTACATAGGTACGCCCGCGACATCGATTTGCGCGCTTCAAAGTCGCAGTTTCGCATAATATCACGTACCAGCTTCGGTAGCATCGAGCACTAACTTTTTGTAACTGCCTTACACGAGTTTGCGACACGCAAAGCGGCATAACTCTCTCCTAACGTATAACCGATTATAAGGGGCATTTGTAAGCCACCAAACTGAATAATTTCGCAGACAAATTTATAGCGCCTCGAAAAGGCGCAACGATTGAATAAAATGAAAAATATTCTTCCCCACCAGAATTAACCTTAAAAATTAAAGTTATAGAACAAATTTACAGTAGAGTGGTGCTTTTCTCAATCGCAGAAAAATCAATTGAGATTTATATCCAATCATGCACTATGAAAAATTATGCTTCATCGCATTTGTGTTTTTCACTCACCAACTCGCGGCGATATCCAACGACGTCCAGGTGTCCAAGTCCACTGATGAAAACCAAACTGTCGCACTACAGTGCGCACAACAGCGTCGACTACACTTTCCATTTCTTTACGTTGCAATCGCGGCGCGATAATTTCAACGACGTTTCACGCTCGAGCGAAAAGATCTGAAAAATTAGAAAAAATTAGATTAGATTAGATGATTAGTTGTGTAAGAGGAATAAATAAACATCAGAGAGGGAGTTCCTGAATATGACTTTCCTTCCTTTATTTATTTATTTATCTGATGTGTATACACAAGAGCCGAATAAATAGACGGGCTCGAGGAAGTAAAAAAGAATTAAAAGATAAATCAATGATAATAGAATTTAGATGTCTATTTGTTGGGAGTCGAGCAAGATCCGAAGGCGCACTCGAAGGATACCTCGAGTCAAGCTTCCGTGTAATTACCTCACGCGATAACTGATTAAAAACAACATGGCGATCCGAGTGGGAAATATACATACTTGAACCGCTGGCGGGCAGTCGGAGATCTCCAAGGCACGAGGAAATCGTCAATATATCCCAGCCTAAGACTCACTATCCAGCACCAAGAGGTATAATGGACATTAAGAAAAAGCGCACGAGATGTCCTTCTCAGATCGATCAATCTCCAGATCACACCGGATCTTCCGGGAAAACGCACGGCGAGTCCGTTCTAACGACCAAGAAAGTTTCTAAGTCTGACCGATATCGAAAGGAAAACGCACGACGACACCGGTGTTCGGAATTAAGAGAAGTTGGCTAATTATCACGCCCTGATCTGACGAACAAAGCTCGACCCCACGGTCACACGATAGATATTAGAAAATAATGATTTGTAACATTCACTAGTCTTCTGCACGAACGGCGGCGATGGCAAGTCTATCTCGGACGTCCAACAACAACCAATTCGCTATGCCTATCGCGACGTCGTTTTTATAATCCGCGTCCCTATCTTTACGTTCTAAAGTGTAAACACACATTTGACCTCACCGTGTTATCGTTATTGTTTTTCGGCGCTCCGAACGCCCATTTCGAAGTTCCATCCTGCAAGACTCGTACGTATATAAAATGCTTAGGTATTAGAAGCAAGAATAAATTCAATATTTTTATTATAATTGTGTGCTTTTCTTTAGAAATATGCACGACAAACGGCTTTACCGTTGACAGTCTTCTTTAGAAAAGAGAAAAAAGGGAACGAACGAAGGAAAAAAATATTTGTCTTACAGTTGCATGAATCAATTTTAACGTAGTAACAATAAAGAGTCTAATTGCATATTTCTGTCTTAAGCCGAAGAAAAGGAAAAGTGTTTCTCATTACTCATAATAGTACATTATTACAGGTGCTAAAAAATGATAAAAAATTAATACAAAGTTACGACTATTTATCAAAGGATAACCTTGTCATCTAATCTGACCTTCCTGTGAGCCTCAACGAAAGGGACGGTAAGCAAACATTCGTAGCGATAAAAAACACAATGGCCTATATAGTTTTATACCTCGAAAGATTCCCCGTTGGCCCTTCAAAGTTCAGCGAAATTTGTAGGGTCAGCACCGACGCAGAATTTCAGCTCGGTTTCGAGCGCGTCCCGTTTTACGGCACGTATTAAGCGTATCGACACAATTTACCGCAATGCCGGAATATAGAAGGCGCGCAATGCGTGAACTCGCCCACCTGCGATAAAATATGATATCAAAAGCTTAGACGGGTAAATAATAAGTTCGAGAGCGAGACGATAAAGGAAAAACAACGCCGGCGGAAAATAAAATGGAGAAAACCCGGGACTACAACGCGCGGGCGCGCATCCCTTTCTCTCTTTCTCTCCCGTTCTCCCCCCCTCTCGCACATCCGCACGGTAAAACGCATTCAAAGAAAACAGGAGAGGTCCGGGAGTGCAAGTTTATCGGCTGACGTTTTACTCGGCTGAATTACACAGCGAGAGTTTATACGGCCCCGGACTTTTCTGCTCTTCACTTCTGTATCTTTCCAACAACATCCCGCGCGGTTACGCCGGCCCTCATCTGCAAATCCGAAACGCGGTGCACCATAACCGCCGCATACCAAGACTTATCCGCATAGCCCGGCGCAACGGGAAGATGCTGCGAGGGCGACTGCATCGAGGGGCGCGGAATTATGCATACTCTGACAAATATCGACGAACCGGCGCGAATAAACAAACGGCCAGTGAGGCCAGGTAATTCGCTGGTATCGTTCGGGGGAGGCGGTAGGGAGGGAATTCTCGTGGGCCCGCGGTGTTTGTATGGCCGCGAAGAGCGAGGCCCCCGAGCCGGCGAGAGTAATATCAAATCTTGGTCAGCGTATAATATCCGCGGAAGGCGGGGAAAGGAACGGAAAGAGGAAGTTGGGGAGAACAGTTGGGCCGTGCCAGCATTTAATTTGACTGAGCCCCGAAGTTAGCCGGCAACTGGGCCAATATTTTATAGTCGCGGCAATTAGATAATTTTGCGGTCAGGCAAAAATATGATTGCTGGCGTGTGAAAGGACAAACTTGGGCGCGGGTTAATGTCGAAAGTTTGTATCGCCGCCGACCGTCGTCGGATCGCACGTAGTCGAACCGAGACTTGTGCGCGAGGCCAGCAAACGAGACGACGACGTACACACATATTATCCGGACGACACGACATATCGCGATAAATGCGGCATTCATCGCGTATGTGTGCGGTTTGGCATGAGTTCCCGTGACGTGACGTAACGTAACGTAACGTAACGTAATGTCTTTCGCCTCTCGCCGGCAGACACGATTCCAAAGTGTCAAATAATTTTGGATTGCTCAAACGAAATAAAACGACCTTGCGCTACCTTACACGTTGGTAATCTCGCGAAACAATATACGCCCAGTTTTCATGTCCTCCGCGTACATTTGACTCGTAAAATTATCAGGACGTAAATAATATAATCGTTTCACTCTATCTGTGTGTGAGAAAAATCCGCGATATCGTCCTTTACCTCGAGCCCGATATTAGCCTCATTTTTCAAGGAAAACAATATCCACCGCGGCGGTGGCATTTTTATTTCACAAAGCTACTCGACGCGCCTGTCACGAGGTGGTCGCACGGCAAAATGCGGATAATTAAAAAATGGGACGTGTACACTGGCGCATTGAAATTTCGTGAACCGATGCGGAATTGTCGTATTTCATAAAAATGGCCGCGCGTCGTGCACGCCGGCGCATTTTATTACTGGAGAGTCTCAGTGCATAAGCCAAACATGAAATGTATATTAATGCTCGCAGCCATTCTGTATGATTACTGCATGTCCTCGTTATTAAATAACGCAAATGCACGCGGCGGGTATAAAGTTTCCGTAAGCTAAACGTACGGCTTATATATTTCAATAATGTACATTAAAGGATGCGCTGCGCATTGTAATATAATGCGCACCAACAACGGCGAAATGAGGAGAATAAAATGTGCCGGCTGAGATTCGTCCAGGTGCGAATCGGCTCGCGCATAACGTCACAAATGCGAAAATACGAAAAAATTCCCTACCGAATCGCCACGTCGCGCGTGCGCGCGCGGGATACCAAATACATATCTGCGGTTTCACACGAACGAGGTAATCGGCGCGTGGCCGATAGAACTGTCGATAGAAATTGCAAACACGACTTCCGACGGCGCGGGCGGCGCGTGCGATCGCCGATTCGAAATAATAGCGAGACGCCGCGCCGCGCCGGCGCGCTGTAATTTCTGCGAGTCGCGCGAGATCACTCGCTATTATATTTACGCACGCCCACGGGTCCGCGCATCCGACTTTACAGCTCGGCGTTTGAACGCATCCGCATAATGGAGCATGCGGACGAAGGTACGAAAGGAGACGGAATTCTAATAACCCGAGTGTACCCGGCTATCCTCGAGTTCGCCTCAACGATCAGATTTTACAAATGTTCGCCATTAACGCTCGGAATTCCCGTCTTTGTGCCCGTGTCCGTGTGCGCACGTGTGAAACGCGGCGGCGGAAATGTTAGTCGTTCTCGTTTAAACCAGATATTTCATATAGCCGGCGAGAAGAGCGACCGGCGCGCGGCCAGTGAAATAGAGATCCGCATAATTACCGTGCGCCCGTCGATATTGTATTACGGCCGCGTAAATAGCCGTCTAATATTCGTGTCTCGTTATTCCCCGAGCCATTGTCACAGAGCGACAATCGCGACTACGGTGGAAATTGGACATTGGTGAATCACCGAGCTCAGCTCTTTTGCTCTCTCTCTCTCTCTCTCTCTCCCCCCCCCCTCCCTCTTGCTCTTTCCTTCTCTCCTGCCCAGAATAGGCTGTTTTCCCGTTTCCACGCGTTTCTCGTAAGACCGAACGCAATCTTAATGCGTCGGAAAGCTAGTCCATCAAGGGTGACGGCCGCTCGACGTGCGGGCATTGAATAAGCAGCGCAATCCGTTTGCGTGGGTTAAGTGTCGAGCCGTGTTGGCAACACACGGCACGCTTCCCGGCACTAAAGTGCGCAAGTGTGCTCGTGCTAGATAGGGGGAGGCTCGCGATGCATTCTCGGCTGCGCGCAACGCGCTGTGCAACGGAGGAGCAACGTACGTGTACGGCCTGTGCGTGCCGCCGGTCGATCCGGACTGTCTACTTGCAGGTGGTCGCGACCCCGTTAGTTAAAGCGGTCACGACGACGACGACGACGGCGACGAGAAGCCGACCGGCCCCCTTTAAATTCACCCTTCATCTATCGCTCGCCTTACGATCTTAACCGGTGGGGCTGGGGGAGAGAGAGAGAGAGAGAGAGGGGGGAGGGGGAGAGGGGGAGAGGGGGAGAGGAAGCAGGGCGAGGGAAGGCCTCTTATCGCGCCGCGGACCTTAACGCGCTGCTGCTCGTCGAGCTTCTATTACGGGGCTGTTGTCGGCGCTTTTCTCACGATCGAGGGGAGCCGAGTTTAGACGGAAATCTCCAACGAGTCGCGCGAGTCCTCGTCAAGTGCTCGACTCGGCTCCTGTATTAAATTACACAGTGATCTTAAACGCTCTCCCTCTCGCTCTCTCTCTCTCTCTCTCTCTCTCTCTCTCTCTCTCTTGCTCGGCTCAAGTACGTTCCGAGTCTCATCGGACGGACTGACGGACGTACGAGTACGTGTGGCTTTTGGTTACAGGACAGGGTGGAGACGCCGTGCATTCCGCGACCATCTCGTTGTCGGTCGACCGGGGCTGATGGGAAGCTGTCGCGTGAGATGATCGCTTCGTAACGACACGACGCGTAAATTCGTTGCTCTCTCTCTCTCTCTCTCCCCCCCCTCCCCTCCCCCCCCCCGTTCACCGTCTCACCCGCCGTCTCTGTTTGATCTCGCGGCATAACGATCGAGACACGAGCAAAAATCCAGACGACTTTTCCTTTTAACTGTCAGACACAAAGCGATCGGTCCCGACAGCGGATCTTTTTATCAATTACCGCAGGACGAAAAACGTCCTGCGATACCGCGGCGCCGATACGCGGCTGGACACGTATCCTATTGGTCGCAGCTCTTTGTCAAAACCGTGTTACGGTTTGATGAAGCCGCGAGAAATCAAAGGCCAATTCGATTAAAGGCGCGCCCGTGACTCGTCCGCGATCTTGTCCGCTATCTAGCCGCGCGATACGAACCCGTCCCATATGATTTACGTCCACGTCGCCGCCGCCGCCGCGCGCAAGCTGAATCGTTAACCGCCGATAATTACTTTTATAGCTCAAGGGGCGAGACAAGTACTCTTCTGTTCCCGTCCCTACGGCGATACCGCGCCATGTTAAGTGTACGTCGCTGTACACACTGTGTGTACGTTTACACGCATGTATGCGCAACACTACACTGCAACCGGATGAAACATCAACAGACGAAACTACCAACCAACAAGCGCCCCGATACGCTCTCTACAACCCCCTCCACCCCTTAGCCACCCTTCTCCTCCACCTGCTCGTCGTTGTTCTCCTCTTCCTTCTCTTCCAGCGTGCTCTCTCTCTCTCTCTCTCTCTCTCTCTCTCTCTCTTCTCTTCTCTCTCTCTCTCTCTCTCTCTCTCTCTCTCTCTCTCTCTCTCTCTCTCTCTCTCTCTCTCTCTCGTCTCCTCGTCCAACCTCTCCTCTTGTATATCCTTTCCTCCTGTATTTTCCAACCATCCATCCTCGCTTTAGGCTGTGAGCAGAGGTTTCTGCTTGTTGCATCGATGGCCGGCCGGTCAGTTGTTCCCGACGAGAGTTTTTGATTGGCTGCCCGTATCACAACAGCCCGCGGCTGGGCGTACGTCGAAGCAGCGTGAATAGTAAATTGGTTGGAATTGCCGCAGAACGGGAAGTTCATATCCCTTAGGAAACGAGCCGCAGGACGCGGGTGTATCCCGGCTTTCAAAGCATTATCGCACTCTTTGGGATCTACCGTGACGGACAGACGGACGGACGGACGGACGGGCGAGCGCGAGCGAGCGAGCGAGCGAGCGAGCGAAATGTTCTCGCTGCATGAGCGCAGAGGGCCAATCGGCTTTTGATATCAAACTGGTAACATGATTGGTATCATTCCGTCCGGGATTATCCATCAAACTTCGCGTAACGCAATTTGCGAAGCCCGAAGATTTTGACACAGCCGTAACGTGATGAGAGAACGGATCTTATCGTGTTTCACGGATATGACACGGGGCGCAAAGCTGGTAATAACCGAACGTGCACGCCGACGAGTTTTCATCGCGTCCGGGCGCAATCGTGTAATTGATTCCAAGAGCACTCGGCGCCCGATAACGCGCCCGATCTCGCGCCAAGGATGGGATTTTATGAGCGAGTGAGCGAACCAACGAACGAGAAGGGCCGCGAGCCCCAAAGATCACGCGAGCTATCGTTTGCGAGTTGACCGCGAAATACAGGACCTGTCGATCGGCGATTCGAGCCGCGCCGCGGAAAATATCCGGTTACGGATGCGGAACAGCCGGATTCTGATCGCGTAACCGAATCCGCGGGCGCGTATATTGATATTGTAAAATTAATAGTCGCTAGCACGTGGCAGCGATCGCGGCTGGAAGGCTCGGCGGCGCGGTGGCGCTCGCGCTGTGTGGCCCTCGAGGGCCCCGCATTAACTTAGATTAATAAACATGGGCCCCCGCGTAATCGGTTTGTAAACTGCTACTGTGTAATTTATTCAAACTCGATTAGACATTAATGTATCATTTTGAGCAATGACTATAAATCGTGGCGGGCTGGCCGAAGCGTGTCCGCGATGCATATCCATCACCATGCATGAGCCGCATACATATACATTCTAAATATCTTGTTTATCTTGCAATGTACGAATATGGTGTGTACTAATTATCATGACATAACATATTAACATAATATTGTCATGTTAAACATCGCTCGTGATTTCGGCCAAAGGTTACGCGCCGGTACCGCCGCCACCGCCATGCCGGGCGTTATCCGGTTTAGGCTTAAGCTAGCTTAGAAGAGAGACGAGCGCGATCGCAGTTTATGATCCTTTCTGCCAAATTACCGATTAGCCGATCAACCTCGCGACAACTCGCTACTCGCGCCCGGTCGCCTACGACGGCGGGCGCGGCGTGTCGGCCCCGCCTCGCACGGTCTCGCTCCACTTTCGATGCGATTATTATATATGCTAAATCGATTCCTTGATATCGCTCGCACGATTTAACTAATCGGAGGACAAAGATGCCCGGCAACGTGCGCGAGCGAGCCACCCTCCCTCTCTCGGAACGGACGAGCCGCAATTTCTTCTGCCCCAGTATCTCCGGGTCACTCTGACTTCCTGACTCGATAATGCGGCGAGATGTGAAACTTTCGGACAGAATACGAAATCCGCGCGTGATGCGAATTAAGAGCGGCGGCGGCGGCCGTTTGCAATATGACATGACGTTGGCTCGGTGGGGGGGGGGCAAAATGCGACACGGCTCGCGAAAGGTAGCACGGCCTGGGCAGAGACAGCACGCGAACACTCGTACCGCAAATTGAGGAGGATTGGCGGCTTCGTTATTTACAGTTGATCCGAAAGGAGGTCGGGACCCTTAACGTTGGTTTAAAGTCACGGCCTTCTTTCGCTTCTCGCTCCCGCCTTTCCTTCCTCCCGATTTCGCTTTTGCGGAGGGTCGGCGGAGGTTCGACAGATCCGCCGGAGCTACAAACCTGCGGGGGCTAATCGTCGTTGCACGACGACAGTTGATGTGCGCAAATTAACACACCCGTTGTCTCGACGGCCCGAGACCATCTACGTTTTTAACGGCGTTCAGAGAAAGAGAGAGCGAGCGGAGAAAATGAAAATGACTTGACGCGAAATTAGACCCGCGCGGTCCGATAATTGACGACAACGCGAACGCCCGAAACAATCGATGACGCGCGTCGCTCTCCGCGGATCCGTGTTGTAATTGTGTGTAATTGCGGGCCGCGAGCCGCGGCCGCCTCGTCCTCTGGCGGCGTCGCATCTACGCCGAACTCGTCCTCGACAGCCAAGCGAGTTGGCAGTCCTATCGGTGACTTATTGATCGCGAGGCATTTGAAAAGTCGACGGAAAGCACTTACATACTACTGTGATCAACAAGTATCCGAATTTTATATTTAAAAATCAAAATTACAATTCATGAAAATTCAATCATGAAAATTCTTACAGTCTCCTTCAAAGTAGTCCCCAACCTTGCTTGCAACGCAATGTATGCCAGCATTTGATCCAGTCCTGGAAACATCGCTCGTACGCGACAGACGCGGTATAGCCTTCAATTCACGCAGCGATTTTTCCTTCATGTCCTCAATCGATTCGAAACGCTGTCCTCGAAGTGGTTTTTTCAGTAGAGGGAACAGGAAAAAGTCGCAGGGGGGCCATGTCTGGTGAATACGGTGCTTGCGAAGCGACATTCGTTGAGTTTTTTGTCAGAAATTCACGCGTCACAAGTGTCGAGGTAGTGCGATAGTGCGTTGTCGTGATGAAAAATCCACGAGTTGTTTCCCCACAATTCCGGTCATTTCTTACGGATTGTGTACTGGCACGATCCAAATGATATTCCAACTTCATCTGGCCAACTATCTCTCGCACAGTCAATCGACGATTTTGGAGCAGCAATTCTTTCGCTTTCTCAGTGTGAGCGTCATCCGTTGACGTTGATGGTCTTCCAGAGCGTGGGTCGTCTTCAACGGATTCTCGTCCTTCTTGAAACTTCTTAAACCACTCAAACGTACTTGTTTTCGATAAACAATCATCGCCATAAGCTTTTCGCAACATTTGGAATGCGTTTGTGAACGAAATTTCGTTCGCAACACGCAAAACTTCAAATAAGATTCTTTGCTCCATATTTTTCGACATCGTAAAAATCGCCGTGTACAACAATCTTCACAGACATAAACAATTGCCACTTTCAAATGGCTTGAAGGAACGCCATGATTTTTTCACCAAATGTGAAGGTGACATGTGTATCATAACTTAAGAAAGCAAACGGATTTGACTTACAGCTACCTGCGATGTTTAAAAAATAAATTTCGGATACTTTTTGATCACAGTAGTAAATGTTTCATTGTCACTGTAATTCTTGTCCCGAGTTCTCCTACTCAGTGACCCGAAAGTGGTTCGAAAGAGTAATGTCCCAAGCACCCATCAGACCGCGTGTTACACCGAGAAGATCCCGTAGGTATTGTTTTGAGGAGTACCCACGCTCGAGATGTATCCTCTCGCGCAAGAGTCAACGCGTGTCCCGCTGCCGCGCCTCTCTCCTCGGCCTCTCCGCTCGCGCCGACGGCGCTCGCTCGTCGCGAGATCCATCTGGTCGTTAAGACGCACTCTTCGATCTTTCGTCTTTGCACGTCCTATTGCAGTTCGCCGGCTATCGGGAACACAATCATGTCGTATTGATCATCCGTCTGCTCCATCCGAATTTCATGCGTTTAAATAACACGAGACGACTCAGCGACTCTCGGCAAGCGGACGTGGGAATGGGGAGGGGGGAAAGAGTATGGATTTTTAATTAGGAATAAATATCGGCGCAAATATAATGCACATTAAAATACGATTTCGTTTCAATCGAACCGCACCGGTTGAGCCGCTTAGCACGGTAAGCCGGAAAACGTACGGAAATTAATATCGACGATTGTCCTGGGAATAATAATAGCTGTCTGCGTTAGTTTCCACTTTGGAGCCCCTTCTGTTTAAATGTTTCGCTTGGTTAATTATATCGGCGCGTCGAGAGGTGAATACAAGGTGAGGGCAAGTGTGTAAGACACGCGGGGAAAGTTCTTTGTTTGTTTCTCTTTTTTCTTCTTCGACGTGCGGTTGCGTGTTAAACGGCGAGGATAAACCGTGGGCGACGTTATTTTTCAAGCACGGCGCAGCTGTAAACGGCGGATATGTAATCTTCGCGTTACGCGTAACGCGCCAATTTCTTTTTCTCTTTCCTTTTTTCATTTATTTGAATGGTATGTAAAATCATACGTAATATATATATACGCGCCGTATAAATTATACACGTGATTACAACGGCCGGCGCGACGTATGAAAGATGCATCGCATGCTTTCCCATGAATTGTCGATTTGTGTTTTGCTGCAATATTAAAGATATTTTCGCTCCATCCCCCTTCAACAGGCATGCTACATTACACTGGCTATATGTTTGTTGATATATATTGCGACTTATCTGAATGGTTGATTGTGCTGCTCGAATGAAATCTTTAATAATAAAATGCCCGACCGAGAGAACCCGGCAGATTATATCCTGCCGCCGAACGTACGTCGGCCGTACGGAGCGTACAGTAAAATATCTTCCCTCACTCCCCCCCCCCGCTCCCGCCCCTCCTCCGCCAAGCCCGCGACGTAAAACGTCTTTCAGCCGAAGCCTCCAAAGGTTCGTAACAGAATGTCGTGCAATTAAAGCGCCAGGTATTTCGGCGAAAATTAAAAAAAAAAGGAAAAAGAGCCAGGGACAAAAAGGTATTTTTGCGCGCGCAGCAGGCATTTACACCGACAGTCGGCACACGAAAGTAGAATGACGGTACCGCGCTAAAATTAGATTTCCGTAGCCCGAGATCGATCGAGTTTACTCAAGAGACGGCGTACGCGCGTATGGCTGGCCCGCTTCAATCCCAAAAACTTTGACGATTATACAAATCGCGCCGATAAACCTACTTCGTCCTCGCGCAATTTCGCCCCTGGATTTCCGATGTAAATCGGCGCTCGTTTGTCCTCCCGACGACGTCTACTTCAGAACGATTCGGCCAATCAAGATCATACATCACTTTCAAAAGGGCACAAATGCATGAAGCGAGCGTGTATGTTTTTACATACGAATCGACCGGGGCTAAATTATTACGGCAAACACACGTGAAATATAGCACTATGACAAAGCTGCGCACGTTGGAAGGGCAAACAAAAGCGAGAGACAGCCGTTGCAGAATAAAAAAATTGTGCGCACTAATACCGAGGCCGAAGCCTGAAAATATGCGCGCTCTCGCATCAGCGCTCGCGATATGACGCGATTTTTGCGCGATTTTTGCGCGCACCATACGAAAACGCGAGGGCGCTCTTTCCGCGACGGTGCTCTCCTCGCGTGTAAGATGCGCGTACGTGAACAATGATTATCGTACGCGAAGAGGAGAAGGGAAATCCAAGGTAGGTCTCTTTCTCTCTCTTTGTGTCTCTCTCTCTCTCTCTCTCTCTCTCTCTCTCTCTCTTCTCTCTCTCTCTCTCTCTCTGTCTCTCTCTCTCTCTCTCTCTCTCTCTCTCTCTCTCTCTCTGTCATACACGCACACACACACACACACACTCTCTCTCTCTCTCTCTCTCTCTCTCTTCCCATTTTTCTCGTTGTTCGCGTAAACAACGACGCGAAATAATTGATCGGACGAATGAAGCGGCAGCGCGCGCCGGAATCCAAGAGTCGTTTCAGCATTTTTCTCTTTCTCTTTCATCCCTCTCACCCTCTGGCGCTCTGCAGCTCGCCGCAGCGCAGCGAGGGGTCACACCGCGGGCAGACTAGACGACTATCCAGCTCACGTAAAACAGTCGCAATTTCGCGGCCATTTAATCGTGAAAATGGTCGAAAGTAAATGATGGTAGACAAGCGCGGGGGCGGATAAGGCGGTGATTTTAGAGAGGGATGAGCGACGTAGGTGCGAGAACCCGGCGGAAAGATAGATCGCGCCCGGGCGACCGGGGAGCGCGGGAAAAAGAGTGGGAAAGAGAGACTCAATGTTTGTAGTAGTAACTCGTGAGTAGTTGCCGAGCGAGTCACCGCTGCAACCACTAACCCAACCCCGAGTCCTCGACCAAGCAATCACTGCTATCAGCACCTCGGCGCCGAGACCAATCCAACAGTAATACACTCCAGTCGGCTAACGTGTTTTTGCGGGGATTCCGCCGACACCGCCTCTGCCGGGGCTCGAACGGCCGCGCGATGGATATGACAATTGCACAATGCGCCCGCGAAAGCATACGTTCGGTCGTGGGGCGGAAAGCCCGCTCGCGCGTAATCTCTCGGCTGTTACACACATACTACACATACTACGTCTTCCACGAGCACCGGGATGTTGCGTTAATCTCCAGCCTCCGCCGCGCGCGCGCGCGCGCGCGCGGATCGCGCTATTATGAAACGCCGATCGTGATAACTGAAAATACCCGTGTCGCTTATTATGCATTTCCCTCGACCCAATTTTCGCGCCATGCCACGCCACAAACGGTCGCGCCGCCGCCCGCGCCGGTATATCGTTATTACGGAGCCCTGTCGCATGGCGCGGCTTCCGCCGAGGTAATTTCCCGGCGCGCCGGACGTGCGAATTTCTCAGGCGCGCCGCGCGCGCCTTTCGCATAATTGCCTGTCTATTGTCGCGCGCGCGCGCGTCTCCGGCCGCGCGCCGGCCGATCGGAGCCTCGAAGCTGAGAATCGCGCGAAGAAGAGGCGTTTTCTTTTTCTTTTTTCTTCTAATTTTTTTACCGCCACCGGACGACAGCGCGTTGCGCAACTGCTCGCAAGAGAGAGAGAGAGAGAGAGAGAGAGAGAGAGAGAGAGAGAGAGAGAGAGAGAGAGAGAGAGAGAGAGAGGAGGAGGAGGAGAGCCCGCGGCGTCGCGCTGACCGACGGTGAAATAGCGACGGTCCACGTGTGTAAAAGCTCGGCGTATAATTAGCCCCGCACACGAAATGAAATTCCTGAGGGCTGCCGCCGCCGGCTACGAACATGCTGCACACGGTTTGGCGGGATCAGGTTCGGGAAACGGAGGAGGTGCCGAACACGTCGGGCGCAGAGAGGGTCGAGGACGAATGGAGGCGAGCAAGCGCGCGCGCGCGGAAGAGGGTTGCTCGACGGAGAATCGGTGGTAACGTCGGTGGCGGCGGCGGCGACGGCGGCGGTGGTGGTGGCGGAGGCAGCAGCGGGTGCTGCCTACGGAGGGTGGCGAGGCGCTTGCAGAGATGTGGATCGAAGGTAATATAGGCACATGGGCGAAAGGCGAACGAAGGTGCAGAGAGAGAGGGGGAGAGAGAGAGAGAGAGAGAGAGAGAGAGAGAGAGAGAGAGAGAGAGAGAGACAGCGAGAGCGAGAGCGAGAGAGAGAGAGAGAGAGAGAGAGAGAGAGAGAGGGAGGATTGGTTTTCCCGTTTCGGCGAGGCGGGAGACCATTTCGTCGTCGAGTGCGGAACGCTGTTGAACACCCCCGTGGCTCTTTAAACGCTCAGATCAGTTTCTCTCTCGCTGGATCGTTCCGTCTCTATCCTCTCGCCCCTCGTTTCTTTCTCGCGTCTCTCTGTGTTTCCTCTTCTTCCTCTCTTCCTCCTTTTCTGGCTCCACACCGCGTATCCGGCTTAATCGAAAACGGCTCACCTTCGCGCCTGCTTATCTCCGATTGTGTTCTTCGCGCGTCCCGCTCCTCCGCCACCGTCCGTGTTCCTCGTCGATCCTCGCAAAAAATCCGCGCGGCGGATTATCGAGACGGCCGAGCTAATGGGATGACTCGCGAGCGATCGATCTAATTGTGAAGTAATTCCAGGTGCCCGGGGCGGGGGGGACGGGAGAGGGACAGTACAGAGCGAGGATACAAAAGACGTCTAAACGTCGTGTCTCTCTCTCTCTCTCTCTCTCTCTCTCTCTCTCTCTCTCTCTCTCTCTCTCTCTCTCTCTCTCTCTCTCTCTCCTTCTCTGTCTCGCTTATGCTTACACGAGCGCACTTAAATCGACGCTCGGCGGAGGGGAGGGATTTAATAAAACTGTTGACTCGCGCGTCAGATCGTCGTATATTAATTACAAGCGCTATCTCGGCTGAAAGGCGCAAAACCGTTTCCATCTTCAGTAGCACATATCTCGCAGCTACGGCACGACCGCGCGGCGTGTACCTACGTATGTACCAGGGCTATGTACATTCCGCACTTCTAATTGCACGATTCCGGATGAGCGATATCATAAACCGCGATTTATACTCGTACCTACGGGCTCCTAGAAGCGCTTGGCGATAAAATGACCGTCTCGCGCAACCGAGAAAGAGAGAGGAAGAGAGAAAGGGCGAAGAAGGGACAGAGAGAAAGAGAGAGAGAGAGAGAGAGAGAGAGAGAGAGAGAGAGAGAGAGAGAAACGAATTGATTCGAATCAAGCTCGCTTTAACGCAGAAACCAAGAGTGCCTAAATACACACGCGATACGTATTGGACGCCTTTATCGGGGCCGCCAATCTATTAGGGCGAATCGGAGAGAGAAGGGTGAGAGGTCGAAATTTATGCCGCGGCTACAAATCTTGGCCCGGCCCGGCTCGAAGAGAACGGACTTGGGAACGGAGAGCGAGTGAGGCATGAGAGAAGCAGCCTGGGCGTTAGACTCGATTCTCGAGACTCAACTCGAAAGAGAGAGAGAGAGAAAGAGAGGGGGGGAGAGAGGGGAGAGAGAGAGAGAGAGAAAGGGAGGGAGAGAGAGGGAGAGAGAGAGAGAGAGAGAGAGAGAGAGAGAGAGAGCGAGATATCGCGCGAGTGATCGATTGGGACGAAAACATCTCGATTAGAAATCCATCGTCTGTCGCGTAAGCCGAAGATAAGTCTGATTTTTTATTTGGGCCTAGTTATTTCCGCGAGGTCGAAGAGGCCTCTCTGTTCGACCTCGCTTGTGCAAGAGCCGCGCATTAATAACACAATGGCGCTCGCTAATGAAGTACTCGTATTTTAAGGGGAGAAAGAGTCGCGTGTGTGTCATTTATATAACATCGCAGAGAATGACGGCGAAGCTCTTCTCGCGAATCTCTCCGGCGTAAATCGCCGCCGTGGGAGGTCTTTGGCCGATCTCAAATCAAAGGGCAACGTGACAGAAGCAAAAAGCGTCGAGAGCGGAATCGAACGCCGCGCCGCGCCGCACCGCGCCGCACCGCCGAGATAACCAGTCCGATCGGCGGAAATTTCGGAAGCGGCAGGTAAATCCCGTCACGGATTGTAATTCGAGACCGCGCACGGACGGACAATGGACATTAATTAACGTATAAAACGCGCGAAGCCCGTGTAATCGCCATTAATTATATCAATAAAGTTGCGCGATATAACGCCGCGGGCGGGAATTCATGCGAGCAACGGGGGCAAAGATAGCAGCGAGAGTCGAGCGCGCGCGCGCGCGCATGGACGCCCTCGACAATCGTGATAGAGACGCAGCAAGTACGAAACAAGAGCCATAAATAATAAACCGAGTAACCCTTTCGCATAGATTTGGATGCGGCTCAAAGTTGCTCGCCTCCGCGGAGCGTCGCTACGCGTAGCGAGGAGGAAGGCGTATAACCGCCTATCCGAAGATTATACGGAAACTTTAACGGCCACGGTTACTCAGCCTTCTTGGCAAAGTATGGCAGCCGTGGTTTAGCTCGCAGCTTTATTAGTCCCGATAATGTCCCTGCGGGGAGAGCACGCATCTGTGCTTACCGTCGAAGCCTCTACTCGACGACTAGAGTAGACTCCAACGCGCGGCGCGGCGTACGCGCTCTCGCAACGAATGCGCATTCGCGTCTCTCGGAGAGCGTCTGCAAAATTCGAATTCGACGACGAATTCGCGCTGCTACCTGCTTTCCCCATGCCTGCCCCGTGCCCTGCGAAACGCGAAGAGAATGCTGCACCCGTTGGCTCGCACGCGCGCGCACCCTCTCTGCGATTTATCCGACCGTCGCTTTTCAGCCCGCAGACGATCCTCGACGACGACGACGACGACGACGACGTGATGTACACTCGGCGTGACTCTCGCGACAGCAGTCCGTGCAGCAGGCCGAGGTGGAAAATAACAACGATTAATTACAGCGCCTGCCGCGCTGAGATATTTAATATGTGTCACGTAATTATCTACGGGGGATTAATTTAATTGACCCGCCTATTCCGATTAATAACAATTATTGCGGGGCAAATAGAGCGAGACCCCCGCTCGATTGCGCGTATGTCCGCCGCGAGCGGCGGGAATATTCCCCGTAATGCGCGCATTAACTAATTGAAAGGGATTTCACTGTGACGTAACGCCGCGCGCCACAGATAAGTAAAGATAGTAAAAGTTAGAACTTATACGGTTATAACTTACACGCAATCTCATCGTGTGCGTCGGTTATACGGCCGTGCTGTCCATAAAAAGACGTATCACACGGTTTATAGTGTAATCTCGCGAGATAGGAGAAACTGGTCAGGAAATACCCAGTTTTTGTCATTATGAGGAGATCCATTAAATTGTCGTTAGTGCCGTAGCGGCATAAGGATGTACAAACTATCGTCGCAATGGTAAGCGAGAGAGCAGGATAAGAAGAAAGGGGAAGAATCCATTCAGACGTAGACTTCATTTAATGTTGCACATTTGTACAAAGCCCTCATGATCGAGAGCATTTGCTCCGCCATTGTTCACGTACCTTATTGTATCGTGAATTTACACTCGACTAATACCTGTGTCGAGTTCCCCGCGCCGTACGAATCTAACGTCAACCCGCGGCTCGGCTCGTTTATCATTTCGGACGAGCCTGTGCCTCTGAATCTCCCGATATTTTCCCGCTCTTTTTCTCTCTCTCTCTCTCTCTCTCTCTCTCTTTCTTTCCTTGCCAGCCACACTTGTATGACAAAAGCATCACGTTCGAACGATTAAACGCCGAGACCTCGGGAATCATTCTGACGTAATACGAGGATTAACCGATGATACAAGCGCTATCGCCTCGAGAGAGAGAGAGAGAGAGAGAGAGAGAGAGAGAGAGAGAGAGAGAGAGAGAGAGAGAGAGAGAGAGAGAGAGAGAGACGAACTTTGTTGGAGATTGTTACGTTGCGGGAATATTTATCCCGTAATTACGGAGCGAATGACGAGCCACGAAACCGACGACTACGACGATGAAACGTCGTGGGTCATTTTCGCGCCACACGCATTCCGTAGGAATATGTACAATATTTATATATTTATCCATACGACTCGTCATTGCTCGTCAGTGCACTGTTCCGTTTCCTTTCTGTTTCTTCTCCTTGTTTTCTTTTTTTGGCACGAATCGTTTTAACACGGATATTTTGCAGGAGGATGATACGTCAGGGATTAAAGGCCAGTAGCAAAGAAAAGAGAGAAAGAGAAAGAGAGAGGTGGTGTGACGAGAGTGTGTAAGTGTACCACTATCAAACCAAGCTAGCTACGAACGTTATCTAATTTACCCTTTATTATATAAAAATATGTTTCGTACTTTTTTCTTACTTCTCTTTTACCTCTTTTTATATAATTATACTTCGCAACCTTTTCAGATACTTTTAACATTATTATTACATCATTTATCTCTATGTTGTATTTATTACTACTACAATTTATTAATCATTCTCTTACCTCTCCATTTTCACTCTTCATATTTGTTACATACATTATTGCGTGGAGAAAAATATCAGCACCGCTATATATCACGGTGGCTGTAAAATATTACGATAGATCAACGGATGAGCGCGATAAACGATTGCCACTTCGGCACGCTAATTGCGCGTTGATTTGCAGTAATATTTTAACGCCGCTACACACCTTCGTATACATGCAGCCGTTCTCTCTTTTGTCCGCATTTTTTCGAAAATATATATCGTCGCATCAATAATACGTGCGAAATAAAATGGTAATAACGTAATATTAAATATTGCGCGCGCGAGTGCATACGTCCAGGCGAGTTCTGTTGTTGTTCTCTCTCTCTCTCTCTCTCTCTCTCTCTCTCGTTATTTTTCTCTTTTACTTCTTCTTTTTTCCCGCGAACGAGCATTTCGTAAAATTCGCGAAATTATAAACACCGGTGCTTTATTTCATTAAGCGTATATCACTGTACATTTCTGCCGGTATCATGCTGCGCGAAAGATATTTTCTGTCGTGTCTGTTTGAAAATCATGAGCGAGCGAACTGCTGTTTATAGTAGACGGCTAGAGGTATTAAACTAAATTGGTAGACTTGTGTGGATGGTCTTTTATGTACGTACATACATGTACACCGAGTGCGCGCCTCGGAAGATGCACGTGTATGTGCGTATGTAGTGACGTCGTTCCAATCTCGTTGAAAGTATTTTTTATATAACGTTTTATAATACAATTTGTATACATTGGCTTTAATATGCATGCTCGTATACTTCCCCTTGTTTGCAAAGTCTTATCGGACCTGAGATATTCGAAATTGAATGAGAATGATATTGAAAGAGGTATACGAATACTACAAAGGAGAGAAACGGGAGGCAGGAGAAGAGAGAGAGAGAGAGAGAGAGAGAGAGAGAGAGAGAGAGAGAGAGAGTGAGAGTGTGAGAGAGTGAGAGAGGAGAATTGTACAGTGAGCAAGGTAAAGGAAAGATCGAACCTTCCTTCACTCTTTTTCGCTCCATTTTTTCATATATATTTCTCATCATTTAATTTTCCCACTCTTGTTGATCTTTTTGTGTATTTTGGTTAACAACACACAGTATAATCATCGTGGAGAGTGGAATTTCGACACGGTTCCTCGTCAAGAGAGACAAATGGAGATGGTGATCGTACGCACAATATTGCTCCGTCAAATTTTCCCCATGATATTCCCGTTCATGCGCATTTTTCGCATATTTTTTATCATTTTCTCATATTCTGTACAATTTTTCTCACTTCACGTTTTATATGCGTGCACAGCATTTCATCCGATACTTTTTCTCATTATTTATTCTCCGCTAATCTTACTACTTGTTTTGAGAGATTCTAACAATTAACTTTAATTGTTAATTCAGAACTATATATGTAGGCAACTAACATCAATTAAACACAAATCAATCGAGTGACAAAAGAGAGTGACAGACATCGAGTAAAGTGGAATCATTAGCATACGGAAATTCATTCGCGAAATCAAGTTGTCAAGCACGTTTTGCAGACTTATGTGAGTCTGCGATTCGCCTGTCTCTGAGATGAAATGTCGCTAGAGATTCGTACGCGCGAGTTCGACACGAGTAAAGGCCTAAAAGTACGTTTGGTTTTGACGAAGCCGCGAACTATCCTGCGAAAATAATATGTCAAATAGGGAGCGAGGACGAGGGCGAGTCGAGAGGCAGAGGGACGAAGGAACCGCTCGACCCGTTCGGCCCGCTCCGATTTCCATAAAGCAGCGGGAAGTTACAAATGCGGCGTCAGTCCGAGCACTGATTATTCAGATATCCAAGGATGTCCGGGGGAAATAAGAAAAAGGAAAATGGCCACGGGGATAGCCAGTGTCCACTTAGTGCCCGCTACCATGAATTTAGCCAGGACGAATATTGGCGCGCCGCTCGGGTGACCAGTGCCAACGAAACTTCAAGTACTCGCGTTATTTAAGGGGGTACGAGATACGTACATTCGAGTTCCATCGTCGACCACTGGAGATTCCATCCGCCATAAAACGGAGAAAAGTGGAAACTTCCCTTTCGAGAGAAGGAGAGGGAGCGAGGAGATATTGCGGAGGTCTAAAGCCGCGCCGTCCTTCCTCCATTTCCTTTTTTTCCTCTTGCTTTCTCTTTCTCCCTCCCTCTCTCCCTCTCTCTCTCTCTCTCTCTCTCTCTCTCTCTCGCCTTTCCTCCTACCCTCTTTTCTCACTTCAGTGTTCTCTCTGCGCCCCCCTTTTTTTTTTACTTAAGGTCGGAACTAGCGCGCGCGTCCGGACTCTCGGCGCGGTCGGTAGAAAATTTCGAGTTTACCCCCGAATTTCTTGTTGATCTTTCATCTCCCGGCTCTACCGGAGCAGCGAGTTATCGGAAATTCAGTGAAGTAAAAACTTACTAGATTCGCGCGATAAATCTAGTTATTCGATCGCCAAGTGGTTCTCGCTAGATAAGAATAAAGTTTCACGGGAAATACGGCGGCTGGAGCCGCCGTTGACCCGTTGGCAAGTATAGAGCTTCGATTTAGGCACGTCCGCGTAATCAGCTGCCTAATGAGCCGAATCCAGAACTACAGGCTGTTTCCGTAATGGCGGATCTTCGAACAGGCACGTCCGAGGGATCATAAATCACGGGCCATTTTCGAAGGGCAAAAGTGAATTTGGATATTTTCTTGCGACCGTTACAAATTCCATCGGTACGATTCGCGCGACGCCGTGTGATACGGATCGCTCGGCTCGATGAAAGAGAGAGAGAGAGAGAGAGAGAGAGAAAAAGTTTAAAGAAAGTTACGCGGAATTTTTAGACCGGTAGCAATGCCAAGCCTGTCGGCGCTGCCGACAGGCTGCTCGATACTCGAAAGTAGTTATTTACTTTTATTGCCGCGCGTAAACTGACACGTAATTTCAACAAGCGCGGCTCTCGAAAACGTCGAAGTTTAAACATATCGACTGTGTGTGACTGCGACTATAATACGTCGGTAAATAGCGTTCCCAAGAGCCGCGCCGGTTCGCGCAATCGCGTTAGGGTCAGGGAGCGTATTAAGATCTCGAGCGTACACGACGCATGAGTCGACCACTTAAAATGGAAACGTCGAGAGATAGTCATGCCTGAGGGCTTCCAATTGGAGCATCGCGCACTCAGTGGAATCAAATCAGTTTGGATCGGTATGGCCCAATCTCGAGAGGGAATATTTCGATTAAAGTACTAAGAATCCGCGGAGGGGAAATAAGGGCGGCCGACGTTCTTGCGAGCGAGCGAGTGAGCCGTCGAATATTTCTGAAAATTATGATTTCTCAAAAGTTCCTGTTGCGTTCCCGCGAGCCCCGGATTCCGCGGAAATTCCGACATTTATACCACAGTTCTACCTTCTATCGTCGTCGGCGAATTAGAATCGAGCGATTCAACTTGGCCGATTGTTCCGCGTCGTTGATATATTTTACGAGTCGTATAATTAGCCCGCGTCGCTTTTGTCCTTTCCATTCTCTCTTTTCCCGAAAATGTCGTCTCTCGAATGAACACGAGAGAACGCTTTCGTCAAACGGGAGAAATATGCTTGAAAGATGTTTCGGTGACATTCGTCAATATCAAGTTCAAGCAGCTCGTGACTGATTAAGGGCCACCGAAACGTGCACTAGATTCGATGTATGTACGTGGCTGTCGAGACATCGATATAAATCAACATACGGCGGCTTCGGCGTGTCACGATAGCATTTATAGCGATCGTTTGTTAACGCATGACTCGATCTCCAACGCGTGATAAAGCTCGATGCGTGATAAAAAATACGCTCAACTATATAGTCATCCTTACGGCCGATATCACCTCACGTCCGGATCGACTTCATCTTCGCAATCTTTCTTTTAAATCCTTTTTTTTTTTCTCTTATAGAATATCAGCCCCGCGTACGAAAACCTTCGCCATAGATCTACAATAGCTCCTCAATTTTTCAACCAGACATTCTCGGTGTAAAACGTCGGGCTTCAAAACGTCGGGAGCAATTCTTCCAATCGATCTCCGATATCTGGAATCTCGATTTCTCCTCTCGCTTAAATCTCAAAAACTGCGTCCGCGGCGCGGATAAGTATTGACAGAGAGAGAAGCAGTGACAGCTTCGTGCGCGTCGCTCCGAAAAATCCGATATAAAATTAATATTCCGGTGGAAGCGATTGATTACAGTCCTCGAGAGGAGGAGGAGGATGCATTGTGCGAGGGAGTTTTATATATATATATATATATATATATATATATATATCGCTCTCTTTAAAATACCACACCGCGTGCGTTCGTCAGGTGCATTCTGCGTCATAATGTAGGACAAATTGTTTGCCAAAGAGTCAGGTTAATGCAAGTGTTCGAGAATAGACTTCGCGCTTTGTTCGGACGTTTGAGGGGCGGCATCACTTATTCACAAACTGAGAAGACCGCTCTCTCACTTATCCCAACTAACTCGCCTGTCCGAAACTAAAACTGTCCTTTTGCTAGTCTGACCGTTGGTGGATAAATAAAGCGACGAACGCGACGCGAGCGAAAGCAAATAGCGAATAAAGTAATTGAATTAATGCAAACGAGAAAAAGAATCGGAGAAACAATGTTTGCCCCTCTGGTATATTTGCAGAATGTTAAATTTTTATAGCGCTTGTCCCCTCAAAGGACCGTAAAGACTCGAATCGTTTTTTGCTCCATGAGACAAACTCGATATTCTCTTACTTTCGTATCTGTTTCTTTCGTGTAAGTATCGACAGCGCGGGAAAGCAGCAAATACAAAACTGCCCGATATGTAGAACGAGTTCACTTCTCTGCCGGGACTGAGTTTCCCACATTTCGTTAACCCGACACGTTCATTTGCTCGTAATCTGTGACGAAAGATTTTGCATGCTCTGAGTAGGATTATCAAATCTATAACAATTAGATGTACAGAGGTAGACGTATCTTTCTTTGTATAATAATAATAATAATATCATTTATCTGCATCTTGACACACACACACGAAATGCTTGTTGACTCGGAGATTTTGCGGGGATAATCACCCATGATGCAATGTGTGTGCGTGTGTGTGTGTGTGTATGTGTGTGCGTGTGCGTGTAGGTGTATGTATAATCTCTGGAGAAAACCATGCACACGTACCCCGAATACCGATGAGCGCGAGAAAGCGCATAGAGTATAGAGATACGATCCGCTCATCCGATGAGTAGAATGCACAATCGCGGTGCGACACGATAACGCGCCAATATCGGTCAGCGACGGTGTCACAGCAGCGATGACACATTGATTCGTTCGTTCGTACACCTTGTCGTATAATAATTCTCAGCTATTAACCCGCCGAACGATCGGCGATCAAAGACGGCGGAATCGTAAAAAGTTGACGGCAGCCGCGAACGTCGCCGTCGTCGCGCTCGGATATTTCAATCTGCCCCCCTCCTTTCCCCGCCGCTCTTCTCCCCCCAACTCCCCTCTCACTCTCTCTCTCTCTCTCTCTCTCTGTCTCTCGCGCGCGCGTTCTTTTTTGCGAAATAAGCATTCTAGAACAAACAAAAAATTTTTTTAAAGCCGATCGCAGGCGGGGAGTTTTGTGCGCCGCACATTCCGAGAATACTGAGAATAACGTTCGCCGGGCAATAAAGAGATAATGCCGAGCTTTGAGAAAAGAAGAGAACGTCCCTCGGTAAGTTCTTAACGGGACGTTCTGCCGTTCTGAGAACCTTCTATCCCCGAACGAGGCAATTACAGGCCGTGGTTTACCGGTCGCGTTTACACCCGTAGCCTGCTTCCACGGTATAGGCTAAGCCCCCCCCCCCCCGTACGATCGTAAACTTAGCTGACGGGGTTCAACCTCTTTGGCATTGGCGTTCGATATCTCGAACAGCTCGCGTCCCGCTTCGACCACGTCGTGAAACCCGGTTGACCTCTTTCGTAGTATCAGTAAAAGTAATGCCGCAGAGACGCGACAGAGAACGCGGGGAGAGCGCCGGGAAGAGGATGAAGGATACGTGACAGATCTATCGCGTCGCGGCAAGTAGATACTTTCAATAATAGCTTTCCCAAGGCTCCATGTGCGTGTTGTTTCTTATATTGCTGTCGGGATCGGGAGCCGATCGCTGCTGGCTGTCGCGAGCGGAATAATCGTTTCGCCGCGTAGCCGCTGATCGTTTTTTGATGAATGTCCCCCTCGCCACAACCTCGCCCGCCGGGCGCGGGCGCTTCGCTTCGCGAGCGTTACTCATTCTTTATGCGTCGATCGTGATTACGAGCGAACGCGACTTATACGGGACGAGTGGGGCGCGCGAGAGAGACTGTGCAGCATTGATTGATAATAAAATAAACGCCGATGGCGTATAAATAAAATAACAGAGAGGGCAGTCGACATTTCCTGCGTTGTGTGCATTAATATACGTGTGCGTGTGTGTCTATATATATATATATATATATATATATATATATATGTGAGTATGCGTGGTTGGGGGGTGAATTGTTTCCCTAATTAAGGAATAATTTTATCGTCGTAATTTACAACGATAGAACATTACTAATATTTGACAGGCGATGAATTAAACGCGAGAATTGAGGAAAATTGGTATACGCTGACGTCGATTAAAACAGATCGCAACGTAGCGTGAACGTTTTGTATGTATAAATATATATGTATATGTATATGTATGTAGATGGGTGTGTGTACATGTATGTGTATATACGTAAAGTAAATTTGTTAACACATAATTCCGTATTTTATATTTACTAGAAATAATTAATTTCCTGCTATGAACAGAATAAACAGCGATGTCGCAGCAAATATAATCTAAAAATTCGCAGCGCAAAATTCGTTGGCCGAAACCGTAATCGAGCTCTCTCGCTCGCGATAAACGATTCCCGAACCGTTTTACATTTTTCTATATTCCGTTGTGTGATACACGTTAGAATTCCGTTAGAATCACAAATTTATTTGAATATGTACCGAGCGATTTTTTTTCCTCCCTTTTCCCACGAGTCAACTGCGAATTTTTATTGCGAATCCGGAGAAGGGTACACGAGGTGTGACTTAAACTTTGAGGATCCGGTGTGGCTGCGATTTACTAACGCTTGAATCGTGTTTCTTAAACTTCCGCCGATATGTCGCACGAGCAAACACAGACTAAGGTGCTTTATCTTTTTGTCCCGCAGCGAACGCGAAACCGCTGACGTTCGACGAAGTTTACAATCAAAGTAGTCCGACTAATTGCACGGTGTACTGCGGTGGATTGACCAACGGTTTAACAGAGGATCTCATGCAAAAGACCTTCTCGCACTTCGGCACCATCCAAGAAATTCGAGTATTTAAGGACAAAGGATACGCTTTCATCAGGTAAATATATATATATATATATAAATGTGCATCTTGATGATACGTCGCGCGATATATCGATATATCCCTGCATCTGTCCAACAGGCGTTGATATTCATTTTCCATTCTGGCGGGCTCGTCATACAGATTGACATTACGAGGGAAACCTCTCAAAGAACGCGTCGCGAGTATAAAAATCCACGTCCGTCTTCGCGCCTCGAAATAGGAGCTGGGCGAGAAAAAGACTCCTCTCTCTCTCTCTCTCTGACACGGCGATGGCGGACCTTCGACCAAGTCGCGGCGCGCTATACGAAAGTAACAGCTGTCGTACTTAAAAATAAAACGTCACGCCAGACATCCGCGCTGCTTGTTCTTATCGCACGCCGCACGTGAGATAAAACCGATAATTTTGAATTCTGAGGTCTCTCCCCGAAGACTATCAACGACGTTGTTGAAGCGCGTTGTTGAAGCGAGTAGGCAGGCGGGCTACGTGTCATGAGTGGTAGCTTTTCAAGTTGTCAGTGCAAGCTGAGGTCCAAATTCCCCAAAGCGGCTATGGATTCCAGACAGATCCCGCAATCAGAGATGATCGTTCGCCATTTCGCGAGCGTACAATGCGCTCTAGAGCCGAGCGGCAGGCTCTACGGGCTCTACGGGAACTTGGTGTAAACGTTCGCACGTGTGCAAAATGCCGCGCTGAACGCGCCGCTAACTTTTTGTTACGACTCGCCGTCACGAATACTCGGCGCGATCGATACAACACACTTTTAATTTCGCCGTCGCGCGTTAACCGTGGTATAAGAAGTAATCCCCGCGAAACCCCGATAGAGGTTCTAATATATCGGTCGCGCATCGCGCACACCATGAGCCGCTGCTTCGGCTTTCAGCCAGCTCGTGATCTCCCCGTTGGAGCCGTCGGATATAGCGCTGCTCTAATTTCATTCTTTTCGCGATCATCGCGAGCATTAACTCGTTATTCGTGGTCTACATTGGTGCCGCACAGCCCAGGCTGCCCCCGCGCGGTCCTCACAATTCCACGTGTTTGCGAAAATAGTCGAGATCCCGGCCATTTCATCAAGCTCTCAACTAACGGCGTTTAATCATAGATCGGCTAAGCCGATTACGAGTGGTCGACCCTTCCAGGAGCTTTTCTAATCTAAACCAGATATCTTTATTTATCTCTCTCTCTCTCTCTCTCTCTCTCTCTCTATTTGCTAGAATACCCGTCCGTTTTCGCCATTCAAGAAATGTACCTATTAATCGAGAGAGAGAGAGAGAGAGAGAGAGGAGAAGGGTATATACGTACATAACGACTAAACTGCCATAATTTTTGCCAACATAAACCCAAGTGTTTTCTCCATTAAACTAATAAAGATACAAGAGTTTCGCGTATTATCGCGCCGCATCTCGATAAGTTGCGGTTATTAAAAGTCCTTTTATACCCCACCGTTTAAATCACAAAATGACTTATCGATCAGCAGACTCTCCGCGAAGAACACTCGAAGCCAATTCTCTGAACGTGAAGAATTAAACGACGTACTTTGGTGGGTGAAATCCTTAAAACCATTCCACTGATTATATAATCAAACTTCGTTAATTACCGGAGCTTTTTACTGCCTTGTAAAGGCAGGGGGAAAATCCAAGGCAAAAAAACTTGGTACACTATACATACGCGCGATGTTGTAAATTTAATCAAACTTTAAGTGCTCCTTGACGTTATGTCGTAATAATAACTTGTACAATTTCATCCTTCCTGTTGTTTCTTTTTCTTCTTTTTTTCTGAGCAAACTCCTCCTATCCCCTCAGATATCTCGGGTATATATTCAGATATCGCCGACACGCTAGACGCAATAAAGTTTCGCAGAATATCGCGCAAAACTACGCAATCGTCCTCGTGGCGGTCAGTTTTCGAGAGCAAAACGCCTACTTGTGTGAATTCGTCCTGGGAAAAGTGGAATCATAATGCCAATCACACCACCACGCACACATCGATTGTCGGGAAAGCTTACGTCGCTCTTGTCTAAATTTACCATTCAACCAATCAACCCAGAGCCATTACACTATAGTGCCGTAGCCATACACGTATTATGCGTGGCTGATGATACGCTCGTACCAACCGAACCGGTCGAATAAATTTATCAGAAAATCGAACAATCTGGCCTAAAGCCAAGCAGGTGGGAGCAACGTATGTGTATGTGTAACATGTGTACAAAGGCTACATTTGCATAAAGCGATTGGATGTTGGGCGCGCGATACAATAGTCGCGCGCGCGTGCGACGCGAGACTTGAGGAAATTTTACCGAAAATCATGAGCGATGATCGCGGCCGACGCGAGTAATACGAGTCATCGAGCGAGGTTTTACGAAATATTAGGAAATTGCGTGGGTAGTGCGCCAATACCGAGCACCGCTTGTGATTTATGGCACGAGACGCGAGAACATGTCGGGTCAATGGCGGCATGTCGGACTCATCAAGCTCGGATCCGTGACCATTTCATTAATTCACCCATTACATCGGCACAGATCATATACATATTTCGGCTCAACTTGCCAACAGCGCCAGCTGCAATCCGCTATATATGTTTCGAAAACATTTATGAAAGATTGTCAAATATCCCGTAACGAGGCTAATATCTCGCAAAATACGAAGAGACGGTGTCGGTCGTCGTCACGCACGATCGACACGAATTTTGTCGGCGACGCACAATGGGGCCAAATGACATTTTTTGGTTGAAAATTCTCTAGAGACCTGAATTTCCAACCGATCATCGATACACCAATGGATGAGGTTGATTCTGAATAAATTCCAAAGAGATCTGTCAAGCCGAAATTTTGAAAAAATTACCGGTTCAGGATTCATGGGTTTAGGATTTGTGTTAAAAGTTTATCGTTTAAAGTACAGTGTCTTGGGTTCGAGCCTATGGATACTAAATGCGAGACCCCAGAACTTATAATCCCCTTTTAGAAAACTCAGAATTCCAAAGCTCATCGTTTCAGCGCACATTAAGAAAGAATTAAGCCACATGAACCCAATAAGTAAAAACATGGAGAACCCGAGATTTGGCATTCAGCATTTCTAAGTTCGAACTTAATGTTTCATAACTGAATATTCAACGTCGAGTATTATTAAGTTCTCGAACTATGGCTAGATTGAGTTCTTGGACTATTTGGGGCTCTTAATATATACGGCTTCATGCATCCACGAACTAAAAAGTTCTCGGATTGATAGATTCCTAGGTTGATGGGCTTAAGACTCAAAATCCCTCGATTTTGTGCTTAACGGCTCTATATTTGATGTTTTTGTATTTTAGGCATATGAGTTTTGGGTTAATGGGTTTCTACTTCAAGATCGATAAATCTCAAGGTGTCTGTTGATTGGTTTCATAGTTTCAATCCGCTGAATACGCTATTAGATAGAAATAAGTGTCGAATAATGAGTATTTCACAAGTTTCTCGCGTTTAACGATAATTTTTTCTCTTTTGGGGCTAGTAATTCGAGACAAAAATTTTTTTCAAAATTTTGGCAAGACAGATCTCTTCGGAATTTATTCAGGATCAACCTCATCCATTGGTGTATCGATGATCGGTTGGAAATTCATCTAGCCCCACTGTGCGACGTCAACGACCGAGACGTGAGCTTCTCGGCGCGTGAATTAACGTGAGCGATCGCGAAATAATGATAAATCCCGTGGCGCGCGGAAGCGCCGCGACCATGTCGATATCTCGGAGCCTGGAGAAAAAGGAGCCTGAGAGAGTTCGTGAAATCAGCTGAGCATTTATATCTCCCGAAGGCGAATTCAGCGCTTCACCTTAACGACGGCTAGGGATCCGTGACCTACCTCAGAAAAGACTGCCGAGAGTGTGGGAGGGTTGCTCTAGAACGAACGAACGATAAGAGAGAGAGAGAGAGAGAGAGAGAGAGAGAGAGAGAGAAAGAGAGAAGCGGTAGTCGAGAAGGAGACTAGAGAGGGAAGCAGGGACGGAAGAAGGAGACAAAAAACCCTTTCTTACGTACCACCTCCCTCTCGCCACCCCCACCGTTTCCTCCATCCCTTATCCTTTCTCGCGCGCGCGTTGCTCGATATCCTTGTCCGTCCTTATCCGATACGATGGCCTCTACTGCTCCGTACGTCTGCCACAGTTCCGCCACCCTTGGACAATGTCCGTCGTTCAGATATCTTCCGTCTAATTGCTCTTCCTCCCTCCGTTCTCCCGTGGCGCGCGGAACCCCGGAAACGAATATCTCGGGATGACGTATGGACTTACTGCAAAGTACAGCGAGGAAGCAAGACGGGACGGGTGGTGGATAAGGAAGAGGGAGGTCTTTTCTTCTCGGGTGAAAGAAAGAATCTTATCTGCCGCTGGTTATCGCTCGAGGTTCGGTCGCGGGAGAGAGGGGGTTGCTGACGATGACCATCGTTCGTCCTACTCAACGATCGTGGATGGGAGCTCGATAGATGGAAAGGGGCGAGCGCCTAGACGAAGTCGCCATTGTGTAATCTCGAACGCGAACGTTAAAAGTAACCTAATCCTCGATAAATTCAATAATTCCCTCTCGCTGCTCTCTTTCCCCTCCCTTTCTAGTTCTCTCGTTCTTGCTCTCGCTCTCGCTCTCGCTCCCGCTCCCGCTCTCTGTCTCTATCGCACGCGGTCCGCCGAATTCGTCGCGCTCTAATCAGAGATCCTCGAGCACCCTCGTCCTTGTCCGCCAGGGACAAAGTTGATCGAATTTACCGCGAGAGGTGCCGGATTCTCATATATATGGATAATTGGAAAGCGCTACATATAGAACCGAGCTCCATTCTCGCGCTTAAATATTTACGTAATGGCCCACAAACGGCGAGGTATTCGTCTCGCAGCAACAAAAAGCATAAATGCATTCCTTGTCGATGCCGACAAATTTGGAACGCCTGGAATATTAAATTGCCCGCTTCTCTTTCTCTTTCGCGCTCTCCCTCTCCTTGTCCTCCTGTCTCTCTCTCTCTCTCTCTCTCTCTCTCTCTCTCTCTCTCTCTCTCTCTCTCTTTCTCATAAAACCCTTCGGTTTTTTGAATATCGCCGAAAGACGAGGCCGTTGAAGCGACAATTTATCCGTATCATTCGTTGTAATAAACGATAACGCGAGCGCATTCCGCCGTCCGAAATGGCGCTATCCTAGCAAACTAGAAACTAACCTACCTCGCGTAACCGGTGTGTAGAATTTAACAGCGAATGCCTGCCTACATCTACAGTAATCTAGATTCGTCGAGATTCACAATTACTGTGCTCATTCGTGCGCACGGTAAACTCGCATAAATTAAACTGCAGCAGTCGCAGAGACCATTTCGTTAAGCCACCATAATAAGGTCCGGTTTAACTGGTGGAAGGAGCACCGCATTGCTCCCGGGAAGCGGACTTTTCTTTTTGTACACACCATCGCGCCCGGCGCGCACCAACACCGCCGGCGACGTCGTCGAAAGACACGTCTCGGCGAAGGACCTAAATCCCCTTCTCTTTCGATTTCAGGTTTTCCACCAAGGAGTCGGCCACGCACGCCATCGTGGCGGTACACAACACAGACATCAACGGCCAAACGGTGAAGTGCAGTTGGGGCAAGGAGAGTGGAGATCCTAATAATGCTCAACAAACTGGACAGGTAAACGCTCTCTATCTTTTTCCTTTTACTCGTCCTACGAAGTGGACATTTTCGACGTGAAATTCCGCTCACCCTGTTTCCCCGATATTTACATCGCCGCTCGTACACGCGAAAGACGTCGGAGAGAAAATTTCTCTCTCTCTCTCTCTCTCTCTCTCTCTCTCTCTCTCTCTCTCTCTCTCTCTCTCTCTACCATATTTTATGAATAAACTCCTTCGATACCTCGAAACGTAATACGTGGAAAATAAGAACGGCGATCTCACGCGCATGGGCGAGTATAAATCGCGAGTGGAGTGTCCGCGTTGCGGAGAATCGACGATCGTTCGCGGAAGAATGCTACGATTAATCTCTCGCGCCTGATAAACGCGTCAAAGCGATAAACGTGCCGGCAAATTACTCGACGCGCATACACGCGTACGTATAAAACTTGAGCTTGCCGTTGTTATACGTGCCACTGGGATCGAACAGTATACACTCAAAGTGTCTCAAAGAAGCGGACGCTGTTCAAAGAAGGAAGTAGTTACCAGGTTCGATCACGACCGGTTCCTTCCGGTCTCGCGCGGCTAAAGTGTCCCTGTTGGTGTATCGGTATATATGAGAGACTGGCTGGAGAGTCCGGTGAAAGAGTAAAGCCGAAAATGGGGAGAGAGAGAGAGAGAGAGAGAGAGAGAAGATGACAGATCATGGGTAGGGGAGAGAGAGAGAGAGGGGGGAGGGAGAGGAGATAGAGAATCGGGCAAGATTCCGGTCTATTCAGGTGCCTCTCTTCGAAGTGTGTCGGCCGAGTCTCTTAGCAATTAGCTCCGTTAGAACGGGTAGGTACGCCCGATCTGGGAATGGTAGCCGAAGTACTTCCCAAACCCTCTCGCACTCCCCGCTAGTACTTCCGTGCATCCATCCACTGCTACTCGGCCCGTGACATCGCTCTAATTGATCTCTATTCCCATAACGCGCTTCTCCCAGGGGAGCCGAGATATCACGTTAGTACGTATATCCTGCCATACCCTGTTCCCGTATTCAACGGAATCGGATTGGTTTGCGTGATATTCCGGTTGAGCGTGCCGCTTTAACGAAGAGCTGTAATGGCCGCGCATTATTTTCGTCAACTTCTCGAAAACGCGGCTATCGGGGAGATATATCGGGGACCAAAGATGCACTTTGCATGTTCCATTATTTAACAGTGTCGCGTCGTCGTCGCCCGTCGTTTGACACTTTCGAAATCTTTCTCACGAGCAAAAGTGTAACAGGAAGTTCGCTCGCTTGCTCGCTCGCTCTCTCTCTCTCTCTCTCTCTCTCTCTCTCTCTCTCTCTCTCTCTCTCTCTCTCTCTCTCTCTCTCTCTCGCTCTCTCTCTCTCTCTCTCTCTCTCTCTCTCTCTCTCTCTCTCTCTCTCTCTCAGGCGCCGTTGGCAGCTCGATAATGAAACGGAATCAAACGGACGGACGGCGAGAGTCTTTTCCCCCACATAATTGTTAATTATGCGAAATTGCCAAGACGCTCGTTACTCAACGACAAGTATCATTCGGTTTTAACGCGTGGGAAGACGGACACGTTGCCGGCAGGATAATTTCAACGGCGCGGAAATGATCGCGCTCGCGCGAGGATCTACGACGGAACGGAATTACTATTGTCGACCCTATCGGCATCGTTAAGCATAAAATCCAGACAATGTTCTTGCTCTTTTCTATTTCATTGATCCCCGTGCTCTTTCAGGCGTTATCGTCGGCGACGTACCCATACTACGCGGCGGCGGCAGCTGCCGCCGCGGCGGCGGCGGGCGTCGCGGGTGTCGGAGGCGTCGGTGGCGTCGGCGGTGCCGGACAACTGGGATACTGGTATCCGCCCCAATCTTATCCTACGACAGCGACACAAATGCAAGCTGGCGGCTTTCTTCAGGGCATGCAGGGATACACCTATGGACAGTTCGCCGGATATCAACAGGCGCAATATATGGGGTAAGCTTTTCACGCGAGATAACTTCTTCTCGCCCGTGCCGCGTTAGGGCTATTGTGCGCGCGCGGTCGTCGTTCTCGTTGAGGGCTGAAATTTCGCACGCGACCGGGCTCCTGAATAATCCTGAATAATCCTGGAAGGAAGAAAAGAGAATCCGAATCGCGGATCGAAACTCCAGTCTAATACGTACACATGAAGACACACCGTGCCCCGCCCGCAATCTTGTAGTATCCGTCTGCCGGTGGATCTAGCGTGCGAGCTCGAAACAACGACTCGGCGAATTTTAAGCCGGCCTTCCGAGCTTTAACATTTGCATCGAGCGCTTTGCAAGTCGAAGGCGTGTGTAACTTCCGCACAATTATTCATAACTACTCGAAGAAGATTAACACGTAGGCAGGCTCGTAGACGCACAGACGCGCTCGTCGGCGTGTATATCGTACCACGCTATCATTATAAATAGAGAGAGCGCGATCCTGCCCAACCGAGAGCGCAAAATATATTACAGACGGATATTAATCGTCGATGAAATTCGCCCCGACCGTTTCGCCGTTTCGTCCGTAAAATAAAACGGCGAGGAAGAAGACGGAGAGACGGAGAAAGAGAAAAAGATTTCGCGACTCGACAGTTACGTATTTCGTATCTCTTGCGAACGCAGAATGGGCATGGGTGTCCACGCCGCTGGCACAGCGGCAGGATGGGGCCAGGGATTACCTGGGGGACCACAGTTACCACCACACCACGCCACGACGGTCACGGCACCCCCAGGGGTGCAAGCCGCACCCCCGCCACCACCGCCACCGGCACAAATGATGGCCTACCCGATGCAACAGTTCCAGGTAACCATTACTTTATCTATCCCGCCTGTGCGGCGCATCTCGCTGTGCGCGAACGCGCGCCGTGTTCGTCTGTGTGTGTGGTGTTGGTTTGCTGACGTAGGAGTGTTTCGCTTGTTTCTTTTTTTTTTCTCTTTTTTTTCACATACCTCTGCATCTTGCCCCTGTTACGTGCAAAGGCGATTTCGTCGGTGCCGGTATTGGCTTGTAAATGTTGCACGTGGAAACTCGATTCGATATCAAAAGGATATCGAAGGCATGTGTCGGCAGAAGAAGAGTATGTGCGATATACCATATATATATATATATATAATTCTAAGATTACCGACATATATACATACATATATATATATATATATGTATGTATATATGTCGGTAATCTTAGAAAACCTCGTAAACTTGATACTGTATATCATCATTCGAAAGCTCGAGCGATAGAAGTCGGCACGCTTCGCGAATGCCGCTCTGCCGCATTCACGGGCAATTTTGCACAAATGAAATAGCGAAACGTGGTTACTGCGATAACACGCATGTCATATAATTTGCCACGCACGTGTAATGTTCGGTGTAACATTCGTTTCGACTTGAGTCGACGATCATTTGCGAGGTTGCAGGAGCAACGGCGGTATGATAATTTTAGCAATTTGCCGTGCGCAGCATTATTTACCACGAACCGCTTTTGTAAAATACGCCGCGAATGGACCGGCGCGATTTCTTAAATTGTATTACAAAACGAGCATTATGCGTTTTACGTCATGAACGCGATAATAAATTGCTCTTTCGATAGCACGCAGCCGGGCGCGCGCACGCGCGCGCTACATCATTAATCTTCAATTCGTTGGTCATTTCAATTTATGGATAAAACGCGAAATCGTTTAACATTAACAAACAGTGCTGTGTGTAAACGAGGCGCGGATGATTATTATCATCGAAGGCGCATGTATGCACGCGCAACCCAAGGTTGCGATTTTCGTTGCGTACGAGTTGGGTAAAAGAGAAAAAAAGAAAAGGAAGAAAAAGAAAACAGTTCGCATCTTTCGCGCACGCGTAATTCGTAGCTATAATAATAATCGATATGTAAAGACGGTAAGTATTCTCGTACTCGAGTGGTTACGCACAGCACGTTACTCATCTCTGCGCAAATAGATGTACAATTAACATTTCGTTTGCCAGCTCCGACGAGCGTGTTTATTTTGCCATAGACGAAGTTGTCCCATGGCGGTAATGATTGTGTTATGAACGATTGTGTGGTTGAATGTTTGTAATGAGCATGTCTGCTAGATTGAAGTAACACGAGTAGCAACGAGGCGAGAAATATACAGCCGAGATACTTATGCAATACAGAACATTTCTACCATCTTGTGTACCGAATTTCGAGATATATTAATAGAAACTCAAGAGGGAGAAAAGCAAGACCACTTGCTTTGAATTTTTGTCAAAGAAATTCTCGATACTAAAGAGTAGATTGATGGGACTAAACGGGGTGTCATGCGATGCTAAATTGTAGTTGCATCGCTTTGATTTGTATCATTCTAATGTGATCTCTAATCTGTTGTCAAGAGAGAAAGAGAGGGAGAGAAGGAGAGAGAGAGAGAGAGAGAGAGAGAGAGAGAGAGAGAGAGAGAGAGAGAGAGAGAGAGAGAGAGAGAGAGAGAGAGAGAGAGAGAGAGAGAGAGAGAGAGAGAGACAAGATTACACTTATTTGTAACGGAGTAACTTTTAGTTTCGCACCAGGCATTGATGGAGCAAGACAGACTCACTTTCCCGCTCGACGTATCATGATTTAGATACGTTCCAAAAATTGTGCTCCATGGCAGTGAGGTGAAATATGATACTTATCGTAGTTGTCCAGAAAAGTATATATACCTCGGACATTTTATACTTTCCGCACGGACTGCACACGTAAGAAAGTGCGCACCGCACACAGGCACACGTGCCATCGCTAAAAACGACATGGCCGCAAAAAAATGTGGAATATTTGAAAAGAGATCGCGGATGGCTTCGGGCGAGCGCAGAGAATGCATTTCAACTCAGCACCGCTTCTAATGGCCCGCGATTCTTTTTGCTACGAGAACAATTTCTGAACCTGACAACTTGAGGTTTCAGAAAATTGAGAATGACTATCTTAATTTAGAAGCTCGCTAAAAATTCAACTTTGAAATTTTTAAATTAACTCTTCGCTTATTTCTTTATACACACACACACATATTTTCATCCCCATCGCTTATTAAGTAAAACTGGAAACGCGTACGTAATTACGATCTTCAAATATTTATGTCTTTTATGTTTATTAATCACAATTGCATTATATATACACACACACATCACGCATACATATATGTAGTCACATGTCCCTTTCCGCTGTGATACGTTAAACTCTTCGTATCTCAATTTAAAATTTAAATTGCAAAATTTCTTTCGGATTATCACGTAGTGCTAAAATTCAAATTATGGAGAATGGTCACTTTAAATAATTAAGTCAAACAGTGCGTGAGCTCGTATCCTAATAATCTCGATTTATTAATATATAACTGTCAGATAGACGTTATCCATCAATTGCAAAAACGTGAAGTTCGGATTAAGGAATAAGTCGGATCAAGCGGTTAAAAAGTCAAAGTTAAAAGATGCTTCAAAGGAAATATAGTTATTCGAAACAAGAGAATAATTGTTTTCTGACGAGCAGGAGGAACCGATGGAGTTAAGTTGAAATACGCGAAATCGAATTAACGGACGAGTATCTGATTTAAAATCCGATTTTGCCCGCCGATTCTATTCATCCGCCGTAGCTTTAATCTAAGAATTCAGGAGGATCTAAATGAGTTGCCGGGAATAAAATCCAATAAGCGTCGCGACATTTCTGCTCCCTTAGGGTTAACAATGCGCTTAACCATTTTTCGTACTTTGCGTGCGAACGCGATTGTGCCTACTAAATCTACCGCGTGAACATTTGTCCGCACGTGCACAGCATATTTCGGCAATCTAAAATGGAAAAGAACGACACGTTTAACAATGACGTACAAGAAATCCTTAAATAACTGTTATCAGCAGCGTGACTACGAGCTATTCGAGATAACGCGAGTCGCCTACTGCAAACGTTTTATCGATTTCGGCTTTCAGTCATTAATCTGCAGCTATTTGCAATGCGTAAAACGGCCTGTCGCCCACCTATGCTTAAGAAGATACATACATTTCACGTAGCTATAGTTGCTTTAGTGAGCTCTTTGTGTATGTTACATACAACGGAGCAAAAGTCACATACGATTG